>NC_071109.1:30682500-30982500 GCF_024256425.1 Clarias gariepinus
GATGCATTTGTATTGACTATATTGTATTCAGCTTTAGGCCTCGTCCACATGTGCACAAATATTTTTTTAAAGGGCTTCAGAATGCCGTGTGTAACTTCAATATTAAAATTATTAAACTTTTTTTTTAACCATATATAATGGAAACTGCTCTTGGTTTTTAGGTACAGCTCCTTGTCTCCGGATTTGAAGAAAGAAGCCATCGAGGCATTACTAGTGAAGTGGGACAAGTTTGTTTCAGAGGCTTTGCTGTGACCTTGGTGCAGAAATGGAGAAACGCTTTAAACACACAAGTGGAAAATGTTCTGATGTCATTGCCAATTTGGTTTTCTGTTAATACTTTACTTAATCTACTAAATAATGAACAAATTTCAAGTAGATATAGACGTTTGAATTAAATTATTATTGTTATTTTAATTTTTTTTTTGTAACTGGATATGTGATATTTGTCCTGCTTGAGAATAACAAGAAAAAAAAGTTTTATTTGGAGATGTCAGTAAGGCTACTTTAAGACTTTTAAGCACTTAGAGCGCCCTCTGCTGGACAATTTCATTTGCTGACCTTAATCTGTGCCACATTTCACTCTCCATTTTGGTAGTGAGATAAAAATAGACATGACTGACAATAATCAAAGAGCCGCACTTTTCTTTCAGAACTTTTGAAATTAATTTAATTTAGTTTTACAAACATTCAAGTATTTTTCTGTAGTACAAGTAAACCACTGCAGACGTACAATTGATTATGTTGAAAGATATTATGTTTCAGTTTTGGGCATAATCAAAATGCTGTTTTATGATAACGATCAACGCCAGCAATATTTTTTCTTCTTTTTATTGAAAACAACAAGACAAATAATTTGCTTATTATCATGTTACTGAGAAAGCAGGAAGTGTAAATCCCTGCATCAGTACAAAAGAAGTTACAACTTGCAAAGTGCTGGCACTGGAGACTGCTTCCCTAAACGCTACTTCCAGAATACTGCACCAGAGCAATGTCGGCACATTCTTGTTGTTCAATAACAACACATTTAAAAATGTTATCTATTCACTGCTGGACTTGAACTTGATAGTCAATATAAGTACACAGTTAAATGGTAGCGTAAAAATGTTACATTAGTTTTTGAAGTGCATTAATATCGTACCTGTGATTTATAGCTGCACCATTGTCACAGCTACTGTTATAGAAATTGACCAATCAGGATCAAGGATTCATCTCCACATATCCTGGAGAAAACTACAGTTAACAAGATTTAATCTTACAGTATCTGTGAAGCTTTTTAATGATCACTTTTAACCACTTGCATGTTTATTTATTTAGTTTATTTTCATTTATTTAATTTTTTCGCTGTGTGTGTGTGTGTATTGTATGTTTTTTTGTTTGATTGCATTCAAATTTTGTAAATTGTTTGTAAATGTTGTATGGGCAATCTCAGGGACACTGAAGAGACATGGTGCTTGAAGATGATTTTCTGATCATTCACTCTGATTCAACAATCTGATCATTTTAATTTATATATATTTTCACACACATCACAAACTAATTTTCACTTGATTCTGTGAAGCTGCTTTGTGAAAATGACCATTGTTAAAAGAACTATGTAAATAAAATCAGATTGAATTCACATAATCAGTGATGTCATAGTGAGAGCTCATGGATTTGCTACAATTGAATTTGCTACTGACTGCAGCACACACCACTATTCAAGCCAATCAGCAACAGGGACTGGTTGTGGTTTTTTTTTTTTTCAATTCAATATTAATATTAATTAGCTAGACCAGTTCTTTCTCTAGTATCACTGACGCACTTGCAATTAAGATATTAAAATAACAATGAATGCTGAGTTTATTTAATGATTTATTCATATGTTTGTGAAAAGTTTTAAAAATTGTGTATTTTTTTTTTATTCAATCGAAACACTGTTTTGCAGTGCAGAGCGATGAAGGGGTCCTTTAATCTAAAATCATTTTATTTGCATACAGTATGTACAGTGTGCGAGATTACCACAGGCAAGAATCTTTTACATTTGTCTTTGCACTGACCAAAAAGAACCCAAAAACACTTTTATCCAAAATGTATAATGCAAGTATAATCTAAGGGCAGATGTTTAGCTCATCATCTTGGGCAAATTCCAAACTTTAGCATTAAGCAATAGATGATGTGTGTTTTCACTCTTTCACATTTTCTTGGAAAAAAAAAATCTACAGATTCACAGCTTCATGTTCAAACACCTTCCTCTGACACAATGACTGCCCTTAGACTTATACAACAAAATGCATAAATGATGCATACATCACTCATACATAACAGGTTTAGTATAATATAATAAAGATCACTGGAGTACTCCTTTAACATATTTAGGCTGATTGTCTTTACCTGTTTTATGCTAAAATGTTATATTTTGCACGTTATTAAAAAAAAAAAAAAACAGCAACAGACAAATGCCATAAACCTTTCTGCAGTTACTTTGTTGTTTTTGCTCTGCATGCACTGAGACAAACTTAAAGAATATCCCAAATCCTTTTCCAGGGCTGTAGAACTTACAGTAAATATGATCTCAGACTTTTTCTCTTAGACATGGTCTATGAAATTAGAGCCAGCGCTCTACAAGTGACAACTTACTTTAAAAATGAAACATCACAACTGGTAGAGATCAAGACTATTTTAAAGTTTGCAATTAACTTAATCTAACACAAATTTAAATGCTTTCTATCTGCTGCATTTATTAAACTGGGCGAAGTAGCTCTCATCAGGGATGTAGGCGTGACCCTCCTTCTTCCTTCTGTGATGGAGACAGAACACAGTTCATAAATTTACAGCCATCGTCACTATATAACAATTATATACATGTGAATTATTAAAGAAACAACCGGTTATTAATCATGCATACTCGTAGTTTTGTACGTAAAGTGTGTATTCAGATGCTTCCACATACAGTACACAATTAATCATCATTTATCAAGGTTTTTTTTTTTTTTGTGCATGACAACCTGACCGTGTGTGTGTGAAGAAACCCTTAGGGTACGCAATTATAACTTTAGATGAACGACAGTAATTGTAAGGATCGTATACAGTATGGTGTTTATCATCTTTTATATCAGCAAAAAATTACAATCGTATATAAGAAGGTGCTTTAACACATATGGCAAATTGGGGGATGTTTCTTCTTTCTTTTCTGGTTGATTTTATGACTTGCTTCACTGATATACTCAAAGTTCTTCCTATGAGAAACTGATACTTTTCTTTTACTTGATTTTTATGTTTGTTTAATCATGTTCTACACCACACTCTGATGAACAGGTTGATTTACACTGCGATCATGTGACTCTTAACCTCGACCTGAGTGACTTCTGATGGTGCGAGAACTATTTTAAGGAGTGTAAAGTCTTAAGCATTCACTACTTACACCAATCAGCCATAACATTAAAGTGCAAAACATTAACCAGATTGTAACAATAGAAAATGTAGAAGAGCTTAAAGGGGGTGAATATTTATGCAAACCATTGTGTAACCCTTTGAATAAAACATAAACAGTGTTAAGTATTCTCTTATGCTTCTCAGGAACAAAATCCTGTGTGTGTGTGTGTGTGTGTGGTACAGACTGTTCATGCTGAGCCTGGGCCAGTTGTAGGTTGGTCTCATCCATAGCTCTGCGCATCTCCTTGTTAATCCTCGCCTGCCGTCTCTCCTGCAGCAGTGCAGCCCGAGCCGATGCCATGTGCAGACGGCCCTCCTGCAGCCGTTCCTCATTTTGTTCTACCTGAGCACGCTACACACACACACACAAGTCATAAGACAGACCTGTTCATACAAATAACATTACTTGCCATCAGGTTTAGGATAAAGTATATGTGTGAATACATCCTAAAGTCCTTGTACACACACTGCAACTACAATACATCCCTGACGTACGAACGTTCGAGTTGTGACGTTCCACAAATACAAACGGACAAACTCATTTTAAGAATTAAAGTAACTACACTAGGCTAAAGGCTAACTGCTAACAGCTGACCCAGGCTTCTTCTCAGCTGCACCTCCTCAAATTGGCATACAGGGTCATCTCCTTTGAAGCTACAAACATCGAAACACCTCATATTTTGGAGATCTAAAGTCTTATACAAATTTGTATAAAATCGTATAATATCTGACCCAGTCGCATGATTGATCAAATTGTCAGCACCGTAACTCGTTCATGAAGAATAAACCATCATTTAGGAATAAAAGACAAATATATCAGATATGTTTGTTTAATTCACCTTCTTCTCCTCAGCTTGCTGTCGCTGACAGTTAGCGACTTCTCGGATCTGCTCGGATGTCATGCCCTTGTAGCAGTCTCTGCACACTCTAGCGCTTTGCGGCTTCTTCTTGCACTTCAGCTTCCCATGCAGGTGGTTCAGGATATCAGCTTGGTTGTTCTCTTCTTCCTGATGACGACTTCGTTCTCTCTGCTCTCGCAATTTGTCCGCCTGCGTGAAGATCAAAAACATGCCAGAAACTGGTGCTGCATCCAGAAAACACCACACGTATCAAGATTCAATTCTAAAGGCCCATGATGTTGGATAACGAGCTTATGGTTTTCCCTGCACACTAGGGAAGTATCTTTAGCTGAGGCAAAGTGCATCCTGGTCCATTAAGCTTGAGCTGACTCACCAGGGCTTGATTAAAGTCCTTGATGGCGATGTTGGTGGCTTTCTTGTGCTCTTCCTCCATCTTCTGCAGCTCGAGGGCTCGGCTATCCAGGGTTAGTCTACTTTGTTCATACTGCTGGTCTATTTAACAGAACACACCCCCTGTTAATTTAACAGCGCCTTCACTTGAGGGTGTTTGTTTGCTATGTGCAGATACCTCTTGATATTTTTTTTTAATGTACAGCAATTTTTCCTTTCCAGAGCTGCAGAAGAAAGTATGCTCCTTGCTCAAAACAAACTGACCAGAGAAATTGATTGATATTGAAATGTTTTGATAAATTCATACAGAGGACGTTTTCGTAAAAAAAATTTATCAGCCGCTTCCTGACATCTGGTAAAACACATCTCACCTTGCAGTCTTTGCAGCTCCTTCGCCTGGTCCAGCTCCTGTTGCTGCTGTAAGGTCCAGTCTCTCAGCTGCTCCCGCTGTCTCCGTGCCCTGCTCTCACTGTCCAGATCCTCTCCTACCAACCCGGGCAAAATGGACACACCTTCCTGCTTCTTCAGCATTTCAGGGTCATTCAGGTCAAACTCGCGCCTGCTGCTTGGTTGCTGAAACTGCCGGCGGAAGTTCACGATGTCCTCCGCTAGGAGACGTTCGTCTGTCTTCTGCCTGCTCTGCAGTAGACGTGCTGCATGGTCAGTACGTATGAGCTTATCAGCTGTGAAAAAAATAAATAAAAATTGATATCTGATTTCCTGCGCTAACATGAGCAATGTCTAAAATCCATCCATCCATCCATCCATCCATCCATCTAGGAACCTCTGTAGTCCCAGTAAGGACCGTGGAGGCCAATGGTAAGCATTGTATTTATGTATGTTACGACTGTGGTAGGACCTGCGGTCAACATTCACATGGGCGATCACACCCTATGGGCAATTTGGGAATGCCAATGTCTAAAAAAGTGCAGTTTGTACTGTCATGGTGTTACCAAAATGGTATTCAAAACAGGAAACTATAATCTACAGGTAAGTCGCACAGATGTAGAATACTGTGCCCAAAAAAATGGAACTGGTAGTAATAGCTACTGCTGAAGAGCGAGCCACAGCTAATTTGTATATAAAGAAAGTAAGGCTAGGAGGTGCGCAACAAAGTCTCCTGAAATCCTACCAGAAAAAGAAAAAACTAAAGTCATGCAGATATGAGGCAGGGTACACCCTGGATGGGGTGCCAATCCATTACAGCACACATATAACACACACATGACACACACTTAAATGCGCGTTTACAGCAATTAGCCTAATCTGCATGTCTTTGGGAGGAAACCAAGCACAAGGAGAACATACAAACGCCATGCACACAGAACCGAGGCAGGAATCAAACCTAGACCTGGAGGTTGTTTGGCGACAGTGCCAACCACTTAGCCACTGTGCCACCCCCCTCATCTTCCTTTGAGTAAAAATCCTCTTTTATAAATCTTCCTTGTCACTTTTCACAGTGTACTCAACCTTCCCGAATTCCCACTGGTTCTTCTCTGAAGTAGAGAGCTCCTCTTGGTCCCAGTATTGTTCTAGAATGTGGTAAAATAAATCCATACTTGTGTCCAATTCTCTGATGTTCGCTTTGGTGGCACAGGATATTTTCTATACCAAGAAGTAAAACCAAACGTCATGAACTCTCCTTTAATCCCCGTGCCTTAAAATTGTATAAAACAGTTGTATGGATAATTTACATGTGCTTGATTAGGATGCCTTTTCTGGGTATATGTGTTATTTATTTATTTTATTTTATTTTAAGTTACGTAACTGATTGATTCAAAGTATATTTCACACATTTCAGTTTTGTACTGTAATATCCTGCCTTGTCAAATTTAAACGAATAACTTCTAACTTCAAACTTGTGACTGGCAATGTATTTATTATTATTATTATTATGATTATTATTATCAGGCATATATACTTCACACATAAAAATTAGCTTGCTAGTTCGTTGCTACTTTGTATCACTTTTGTCCCTCGAACACGAGGACCGTTTAAATGACGTCATTATGAAGTTAAAGTTCTCAGTTTGAGTCCCCCGTGACGTAACCAGGAATAACAGCAATACTACAGCAATCATCACATTCTCACCAGGATCACTAATCACATCAGTAACAGCTCAGTGTTTGAGCTAAATAAATATTATTTTGGCCAAACATGATTCTAAAAGGTATTGCTATACTTTGTTATATCTAATAGCTTACATGAATACATCTTTATATTGTGCTTCCATGATATAATATTCTACACACAGTAAACCCACCGTATTCCTTCTGCGCTTTCGCCTCTGCTTCCTGTTGAGATCTCTTCTCCTGGACCTGGTGCTGGAGAGCTTCTTTATCGATCTACACAACATGTTACACTTCATCACAAACACGCCAGATTAAAGTTAATGAAAGTAAAGGTGCCCTGATTAGGACTCACTCCTATGGTGCGGACTTTGGTGTTGAAGATGCGCTCCTGTCGCTGCAGCTCGCGGTTTCTCCTCTTGTCCAGCTGAGCGGCGGAGAGACGGTCGGACAGCAGCTCCACTCGGTCCATCATCCTCACCACTTCTCTTCACAGAGCTTTTATTTTATTTTTATTTATTTTTTTTTTACTTATTTTTATTTATTTTTTGGGTACTGACTGGTCGTACGCCAACCTGCCTACGGGAACCCAATCTGTAAACATTAACCGTTGCTAGGAAACACAAAGGCGCAAGCTTAGGGAATCGATTCAGTGAGTCGGTTCATTGAAACATGAACCGCGGGTCAGACTGCAGTTTATAAACTACTGTATATACTGGACAAAAGCATTTGTTATATACAGTTTCTTATACATACTGTGTATGACAGGTGTTTTGCTTGCCATGCTGAAGGCTTAGGTTTAATTCCAAACCACCAGGGCCCAAACCCCTTATATATATATATATATATATATATATATATACTCAGCAAAAAAAAATCCAAATAACTTTACAGATCTTCATTGTAAAGGGTTAAAACAATGTTTTCCATGCATGTTCAATTAACCATAATCAATTAATTAACCTGTGGAATGGTCGTTAAGACCTTAACAGCTTACAGAAAGTAGGCATTTAAGGTCACAGTTCTAAAAACGCAGGACACTAAAGAGACTTGTCTACCGACTGTGAAAAACACCCAAAGAAAGATGCCCAGGGTCCCTGCTCATCTGCGTGAACGTGCATTAGGCATGCTGCAGGGAGGCATGAGAACTGCTGATGTGGCTAGGGCGATAAATCGCCATGTCCGCACCGTGAGACGCCTAAGACGGCGCTACAGGGAGACAGGAAGGACAGCTGATCAGACCACGGGTAACAACACCTGTACAGGATCGGTACATCCGAATATCACACCTGCGTGACAGGTACAGGATGGCCACAACAACTGCCCGAGTCACACCAGGAACACACAATCCCTCCATCAGTGCTCAGACTGTCCGCAATAGGCAGTCCATGAGGAGGAGATGCACTGCAGTACTTCAAGCAGCTGATGGCCACACCAGATACTGACTGGTACTTTTGATTTTGAGCCTCCCTTCATTCAGGGACAAATTGGGAACACATTTTTAGTTTATGTCTTATGGTGTTGACTCTTTTAGTGTTCATACAAATATTTACAGATTGAGAGTAAAAGTGTGGAAACTAGGTGAAGAGGCGGGTACAGGCAGGTTAGAATGGGTGGAGAAAAGTGTCAGGTGTGTTATGCGATAAAAAAAAATAACAGCGAGAATAAAAGGAAAGCTGTACAGGACAGTGGTGAGACCAGCCATGCTCTACTGCTTAGAGACAGTGGCACTGAAGAAAAGACAGGAGGCAGAGCTGGAGGTAGCAGACCTAAAGATGTTGAGGTTCTCCTTGGGAGTGACAAGGATAGATAGGATCAGGAATGAGTTCATCAGAGGGACAACCCATGTTAGATGTTTTGGAGATAAAGTCAGAGAGGCCAGATTGAGGTGGTTTGGACATGTTCAGAGGAGAGATTGTGAATATATCGGTAGAAAGATGCTGAGGTTGGAACTGCCAGGCAGGAGGTCTAGAGGAAGACCAAAGAGGAGATTTATGGATGCAGTGAGAGAGGACATGAAGTTAGTTGGTGTGAGAGAAGAGGATGCGGAGGATAGGGTTAGATGGAGGCAGATGATTCGCTGTGGCGAACCCTGAAAGGGAACAGCTGAAAGACAAAGAAGAAGAAGGTATACAGAAAGAGAGTGAAGTTAAAATATTTAGTACTGTAGTAGCGAAGAGAAGGATTTTGTCCAAAGTACAGTACAATCCATTTTGAACAATCCTTTTCACCCACTATATAGTGTTTTTTTGCTGAACAGAGGAGCAGTTTCAGCCAGAGACTGATCACCACAAAGTGTTCCACAGAGCGCCACAGGAGATCCTTTCTCCCAACGGCCATAAAAGTTTACGACTCTCTGTAACTCATACACACACGTACGTGGATTTTCACTGACTGTAACAAAACAGGACATTAATACTTATCCGTATTAATAATATGATAAGTGCATTACTACTTCCCAATAAAATATGTAATACAATATTACATACATATACTAGATTACTGTGCAATACTTACGGATGCTCTTGGGTCATATTTTTTGGTACATACTTACTTACTGTTTTAAGACCTTTTTTGTGTTTATTATTATTATGTATTACCTTTATCACCTTTCCTTAGATAACAAGTCTGAGCAACTGTAACCTTGCATAATCAATTTCCCTCTGGGATTAATAAAGTTCTTTGAATCTTGAATGAAGTTAAATAGAAAAGTCCTTTGTTTTTTTAATTTAATCCCTAAAGCTCCTTATACAAATGTTGACCCAAATCCTTCCATGATTATGTAAAATCATATCTTAAACACTGTTGTGGATAGAAATGTTAATGTTGTGGTATTATGTAGCTAAATTACTATATTTGTAATATATAATTTGCAATAAGAAAAGACTTTAGTAATAATTTTACACAAAAACTTACACAGTAAAATAATCTAGACAAAACAATTGTATTAGTTTTATTCATGTTTTATAACATTTCATATTATTTTATTAGCTGGTATAAATTACAATTTGTTCGTTATTATTGTCGAACAACATTCACATTTAATCGATTTCTTGCATCCAATAAATCAGAAATTGTGGATTAATTTTCCATGAAAGCAACACTGACACGCAAATTCTATAAAGGAGCACTGCACGTACACTGCACGTAATGTCTATAAAAGTGGATTTGAAAATATACTGTTACTCAATAGAAAAAAAAGCATAATTGTGGATGTGTGGATGTTTTCTCTAATGGGACGTTTCTTAAAATTATGAAAGGAGTCTCCAGCATCAGCAGTGTCAGTGACAATCAGTGGTATAGAGCTTTAACTCCTGTGTTATTTAAGAAATTATAGACTTTTTTCTGCTAATCTTACTAACTTTAAGAAGAACTAGCCTCATGTGTGGACTACCTACAATTTTGTCATTTAGCTCATTAATAAATTATAAATTGTAATTTGTTATTACTTGCTAATTGCTGGTAAATTACCAATATAAAACACTCCAGGTGTGTGTTGGTGTTTGACTGTCACACTGAAACAAAAAATAAATGCAAGTCTTTTAGAAGGGTTTGATAACATGTTGAATCTTCCATCGCTGTCCAGAGCACTTCTTCATAACAAGTGTGTGATGGTGTATTTCCGCACATCTGTCTGTCTTTCGGTTGCGCAGTTCACCATCCTGTAGACAACACAGACATTATGAGCATTCATTAAAAAAAGCCCTAAAGATACCACTGCATAGTAACAGCATCAATAAACTGTAGCAGGATTTTCCTAGAATTTATAGTTTTGCAATGTTAAATATAAAAGTCTAAATTCGTCTAAAAATTTTCATATAAAAAAATTGGGGTGAATACCTATCAGTTCTTACGTTTGCATAAAATCATGGATAAACCAGAGTCAGGTGTATGATTAACCAGTCATACCAAGCAGGTGCTAATGATCATATGGTAAATGATCATAATAAAATGCAACCGTTAACTGAAACAGAAACAACTGGGTAGTTAGGAGGCTTAATACTGGGTAAGGAACAGCCAAACGGGAAATGTTGAGGGGCATAGATGCAGTGGTTGGCAAAGGAAACTTAATGCAGCAGATGCAAAAAAACGTCCTTCCATCTTTCCATTTTGTTAATTGATCAAATTAAAGTATTATGTCTATTTTTTTAAGCATTCTAAATAATAATTTTTTTTTTTTTTTTTTACACCTGCCTAAAACTTATGCACGGCGTGTATGTGTGCGTGCGTGTGTATGTGTGTCTGACTAGCTTTGTATTTGTTACATATACAATTTGCATAATCCAAATGAACTAATAATATTTGTACAGATATTTTTGCTAGCAAAATAAGAATGCACATTTACGACCATACTTACTCCTACTAAAGATTTATCGACTTCCATGGAGTGTGTCAATGTCATTGAATTAAGAATTAAGGTAATAAAAAAAAGATAAGAGCCAACAGACCATCTGCCTACTCCACCTGTTTAAAGTCCCAGTAAATGCCCATATTGTTCTTCAAGGCTTCTTTGCACGCATACAAACCAGGAACTTCTCCTGTGCCAGAATCTGCCAGACACCTGTTGTCATTGTATGTATGAGATTTGATCCCACCAACGTACAACTCACCGCTTTCTCGGTAAAATGTATGCTGTGAAAGCAAACAAAAACACAAGTCCTTGTATATTTGTGGTGTGTGTGAAGAGTGACAGGTGATTAAATTAGTGTACGTTGGAGTCGTTACACAAACTCACCTGAGGACCGTAATAGTGACATCCATAGGCTACAGGACCTGAGACAGGACCCTGATCCATGCAGAGCTGTGCATCTAAATTTGTCATCTGTATAGAAGGATGAATATAAAAAAATTGAAGGTAAAAATCATTTTATACTTAACATTTTGCAATATGCTCAACTCTTAATTCCTTCCATCAGGTTTGGAAAGGTCTGTACATAAATGTGACTTTACGTCTATGTGAAAATGGACAAACAGGTTTTCTTCAGGTCAATATTTGGATATTTTTGCATATCGTTAGGAAAAACAAACACTACAGCCATGTTTAAATATGATAATACATGTTCAGGTAATAAGTAAACTGTCTGTACAAAGAAAACGAGTAAATGTCACATGCTTCAGTAATGTCACATGCTTCATTTGCTGGCAAATTCTCATTCACAAAAATTTTTTTTTTTTGCAAAAACACCATCCCGGAGTTAGTAGGATGAAAGCGCAGACTGATGTGGAATGAAAATATAAAAAAAAAACAACAACCACAAGTTACACATGCACATATGAAACAAGTCTCACTACTAATTTAAATAAAAATTGATTTTGGAGGATGATCAAAATTTTTAAGATTATGCAATATTGCAAATATTATTATTAATATTATATTAGAAAGTAAAGACTTACCCCTCCATAACCCAGCAAGTTGGTCCAGCTGTCTAGTTTGGGATAAACGTTCTCCACGTACCACCTGAAAGGTTTACACCCTAGTTTCTCTCTGAGTTTCTTTCTTTCTGACGTGTCTCCAATATCAATGCCATGACCCTGGACAAATGTTTTTTTTTTTTAATTACACCGTATTATTTAAAACACAACAATCTGACTCTAATTTGAAACACAGATGATAATATTTATGCCACAGCGATGATAAGTTCTTGTTTCTGATTGGTCAGAAGCTACAGAGTAACTAACAAGTGAAAGTATCTTGAATCGTAAAAAATATGGTTATAATCCAAATATAAGATTATTAAGCAACTTTGTGTGATGGTTCCTCATCACACAAATTTAATCAGTTCTGGAGGCGAATTCTTAAGGCTAAAATTTGTATTGTGAAATGCCTTTTCCCAATAATAATGTAAATGCTGATTCTAGTGTAAATTATATTACCAATTTCCAACACTATAATCATATTTCAAATTGAAAAATAATTAATTAATCAAATCGAAAAGTGAACATCGAAACAGAAAGTGGCTCCCTTTTCTTCTTGCTTCGCTTGGCTTTCCACGGCCGCAAACAAGGTTTGAACAGGTCCTGGAGGTGCGTGCATCTTACTGTATGCGCGCACACAACGTAGATACCAGCACGCAGTGTTCAGTTCAGTTGCTCGTATGCCGAAAATACTTTGCATGCTGAGGCAAATTTCTTACGTTCTAAAGGCAGAAATACTTAAGGCAGAGCATTCGTATGCTGAGGTTATACTGTGATTACATTTTAGGTAAATTTGACTAGATTCAAAATTTTATCTTTTTATTTGCTAAGATATCAGTTTTTGCAGTGTAGTGGTTCTGGTTTCTGAGTGACATTACACCATTCTAAAACTTAAGAGTTAGTTCTAATCGAGCAATCTGATTGGACGAGAGGCATTTCACGAGTGGTCATAATGAACAGTAACGGGCAGCACTAAAATGTTTAATAGTGATGGGAAGTTTAAATCTTTTTAGTGACTTGGTTCTTTAAATCTCATTCATCAAAATGAACGAATCTTTATTTTTTGAGTCATTTAGTTCATTTCGTTCTTTTGATAAGAAATAAAATAAAATGTTGCATTTTCAATAAAAAAGACTCCAATACGTCTACATACACAAATTTTGTGATCTCCAGCTGGTCCAAGAACCGCATCAGTCCAGGCTGCTTGTCAGTACCACATATTATGAAAACTACAACAGGGAGCAGAGCTTTTTCTTACAAAGCCCCAAAGTTATGGAATAGTCCTCCAATTAATGTTTGGGACTTAGACACAGTCACAGTGTTCAAGTCTAGGCTAAAAACCTATTTATTTACTCAAGCATTTTTATAAAAAGATTTGCCCTAGATAAAGGAGCCGATCTGGGGGACTCATGGACGTAGAGTATCATGTCTGTGTTTTCATTCTGGCTCTCACTTTTAGTTATGCTGTCAGTTAGTCCTGCCGGAGTCCTGTCGAGCTATACATGTCGCTCCGGAGCTCCCAGTGATCCAAACCCCCTGGGCCCTCTGGATCTGTCTGACTCGTCCTGGTATCCTGCTTTTGGTTGGAGATCTCGTCGCATGGATGCCCCGTGTGGTCTGTTCGAGATGCTTGTGATGACTAGGGACAGTTCCACTTTTTCACGAAGATGGTCTTGGTCTCGACTGATGGTGACAGCTGTTCTCTGAGGACTTGTGACTGCAGTTGCTCGTTAGTTCAGGACTGGAGTTTCCTACAGTCTACCTGAACCTCCAATAATGGACTGGACTCCATATTAACTTAAATACATCTTCTGTTATACTGAACTCCCAGTCTCTCACAGTATGATGCAGATCAATCCCTGCTATCCGTTTTGACCCAAATGAGGATGGGTTCCCTGTTGAGTCTGGTTCCTCTCAAGGTTTCTTCCTACTACCATCTCAGGGAGTTTTTTCTTGCCACTGTGGCCATCGTTATCGGCTTCCTCATCAGGGACTATCTTGTCATTTTAATTCATACACATTCACATTTTATACAAACTTAAATAATTATTTTGATTGTGTAAAGCTGCTTTTTGAGAACTGTTAAAAGCACTTGCAAACAAAATTTTATTGAATTGAATTGAACTATGTAGTCAAAAGATAAACATAAACCATGGTGGTGGACAGTCCTGAGAAACTTTAAAGGTTTACATTATGTTTCCACTAATTCCACTTTATAGTATCAGCTTACTTTTGGGTTTCTGCGTAATTTTTTTTTTTCAATAGCGTTAATTGGAAAAATAGTGCACTAGGGTGTGCAAACCCTTGTTCTACACACCAAGGAATGCCTTTGATCAGGGAATTGAGGGGGATTTGGGATTCAGCCTTGTGTTGGAAGCTAGTTAGCTTTGTATCTTTTAAAACAGTAAAACAAAATAGCATGGATAGTTCAGAGGAAACTTGGAACATCTTAGAAGCAATCCTTAAGGAGACAAAGTATCGTCTATGGTGACGAAATGTTATCAGAATTGTTTTCTTGCTAAAAGCGCTTCTGTGACTAATTTTGTTCTGTATGTGGAATTTCGAAGGCACTTGCCAACATCTCCCCAGTACTGTGGATCGTACAGACCTGCTTTAACCTATGCAGCGATCAACAGTGTGATGAATGATTCTTAGAACACCTGGGATACGGAGTAATAGATATAGTTAAACAAGACCAGTGCTGTTATGAAATACCACTGACATCTTAACAGATTCACCTTAAGTTTTCTAATATAAGACACAACAAATATAAAATTATTGAGATTATATGTATACAGTAATTTAAATCTGTCATGCACACTCAATCGGCGACCGGCACTAGGACCCGGAAGTAAAGCGGTCGCAAATCAGGAAGTATAAGAGGAGTAAACAAACCACGATTCAGCGCTCAGTCATTGAGTTCAGCCCATGTCGGTTCTGGTTGTCCATCATCGGTTCGTGAGTACTCACTTTATTTGGGTTTCGCTTTCTGATCTTGAGTGTGTGTTTATAGGACGCGGGTTAAATTTGTGTTTTTCCCTTGCTCCCCTTCTGTGAGAGTCCTTAGACTAACATGCGTGGTTATCCTACCTACTCGATCTCTTCCGCGTTTGGGTTCACCATCCACGCTACATTGGGCTAATCGCTAAAGCTAAGTCTTCTGAGCCTAGGTTAGTTCATCCTGACAGAATGACTGAGCCAAAAGTGGTGAACCCAGCGGATTACGCGCATCTCTGCGACGTGGTTGACCAGCATGCCGAGCTAATCAATAAGCTAACCGGGGATATCGCTACTCTGCGCCAGAGCGTCCAAGATGTCGCGGCCTTGCGCCGCGAGGTCGCGGAGCTCAGGCGGGAGAACGCGGCTCTCCGGGCGGTTGTTGACAGCGCTGCGAGCCGGCCTCCCGTCGCGGCGGTCGCGGCTCCGCATCACCCCGCCCCCCCCCCCCCTTCTACTGATGTCTTTCTTGCTTTACCAGAAAAATGGAATGGCACGGACGGGAAATGTAGTGTGTTCTTAACAGCGCTCGATCTGGTGTTTGAGTTTAATTCCACCAAATACTCCACCGATCGGCTACGCATTGCTCTTCTCGTTTCGTTGCTAACTGGGCAGGCAGCAGAGTGGGCCACGGCAGTGATTAAATCAGACTCAGACACCGCCCATTCTTATAATGAATTCACACGCCAGCTTCGACTCACCTTCGAACACCCTGCGGGCGAGGTGGAGACCGACACCAAGCTCTATCACCTGCGGCAGGGTGGATTGTCCGTGAGCCGCTACACCGCTGAATTCAGAACCCTCGCCGTGCAGACATCTTGGGGAGACGCCGCGCTCCGGACATCCTACTACGAGGGGCTGGCGTCACGCATAAAGGACGAGCTTGCCGGACGAGAGCTTCCAGCCACGTTGGAGGGACTAATCCAGCTAGCCCTCCGCATCGACCAGCGCCTCCTCTCTCGTCCGAAGCCAGCCCCGAGGACCCTGCCGCCTGCTTTCACCTCTCACCATCCTACACCTCCTTCACCGACCATTTTCACTGCTGCCACCACTGGACCTGTCGGATCTCCACCTCCTGCCGTGGTTGACACCGGAGCCGGGGAACCCATGCAATTAGGACGCGCCTCCCTGACTACAGCAAAACGCGCACGCCGGTATCGAGAGGGGTTGTGTGCTTATTGTGGGTCCGCGGCACATCACCGGGCGATCTGTCCTCTTCGTCCGGGAAACGCGCAGCCCCGGTGAGCCGGAGGAGACACTCACCGGGCTCCCTCCAAATCTCCAGCACCATCAACACAACCACCTCTCGTCTTACTATTCAGGTAATCCTCCAATTTGGCCACAAATGAGTCAGAAGTGCAGCGTTCATCGACTCCGGTGCCGCCGGCAACTTCATTGACTCCACTTATGCCAAAGAACTGGGGGTAAAAATTGAGGCGTTATCCCAGCCAGTGCAAATCACCTCCGTCGACGGTCGGCCTCTGTCATCCAGCCCCATCACCCACCAGACCCAGACCATCACCCTCATCATCAACCAACACCACGAACCCATCCAATTCCACCTCACCTCCATTTCCTCACCTCCCATCATTCTCGGATACCCCTGGCTGCTACAACATGACCCTCTCATTTCATGGACAAAAAATAAAATCCTTCAGTGGGGGCCGACCTGCACTGAGCTGTGCCTACGGGACCCAGCTGGGACGTGTAGTCCGCCTGCATGGGTTCCCCAAGGACATCGTCTCGGACAGGGGGCCCCAGTTCACCGCCCGGTTCTGGAAGGCCTTCTGCCGTCTGATCAATTCCACCTGCAGTCTGTCCTCCGGTTACCACCCCCAGACTAACGGTCAGACGGAACGGGCCAACCAACAACTGGAGCGCTACCTGAGGTGTTTTGTTTCGGATCGCCAGCGCTCCTGGGCCCGCTACCTCAAATGGGCCGAGCTATCCCACAACCTCCACGTCCCCTCAGCTACCAACCTAAGTCCATTTGAGGTATGCTATGGTTTCCAACCTCCGATGTTCGACCATCAAGAACCGGAGGTTGATGTACCATCGGCCCAACAGTTGGTCCGTAGGTGTCGGCGGTTGTGGAACCAAGCCAACCTCGCCATCCAACGTGCCAATACCACCTACGACGCCCAGCATCGCCGCCGACACCCTCCGGGACGATTGTACCACGTAGGTGACAAGGTATGGCTCTCCACAAGGAATCTGCACCTGCACACAGAATCCCGCAAACTATCTCCCAGGTTCATCGGCCCATACCGCATCACCCATCGGATAAACCCTGTCACCTACCGGCTCCAGCTGCCTGCGGCGCTCCGGATCCACCCAGTTTTCCACACCTCCCAACTAAAACACTTCACCACCTCTCCAATGAATCCACCCACCCCCCCTGCTCCTCCTCCCCGGATTATCGACGGTGGTCCCGCTTACACTGTGCGCCGGATCCTCGACTCACGCCCTCGGGGCAGGGGCACCCAGTACCTGGTCGATTGGGAAGGCTACGGCCCCGAGGAACGATCCTGGATTCCGTCCCGGTTCATTCTCGACCCCGAATTAATCCGGGACTACCGTCGTCGGGTATCCTCCACCCCAGGACCGTCAGGAGCCGGTCCTGGACAGGGGGGTACTGTCATGCACACTCAATCGGCGACCGGCACTAGGACCCGGAAGTAAAGCGGTCGCAAATCAGGAAGTATAAGAGGAGTAAACAAACCACGATTCAGCGCTCAGTCATTGAGTTCAGCCCATGTCGGTTCTGGTTGTCCATCATCGGTTCGTGAGTACTCACTTTATTTGGGTTTCGCTTTCTGATCTTGAGTGTGTGTTTATAGGACGCGGGTTAAATTTGTGTTTTTCCCTTGCTCCCCTTCTGTGAGAGTCCTTAGACTAACAAGCGTGGTTATCCTACCTATTCGCTCTCTTCCGCGTTTGGGTTCACCATCCACGCTACATTGGGCTAATCGCTAAAGCTAAGTCTTCTGATCGCCTAGGTTAGTTCATCCTGACAAAATCTAGCAAAATAATCTGCCAATTAAACAAAAAGTTAGACTTAAAAAAGAGCTTAATAAGCTTATATTTGGTTTGTCTTATGTGATGGGAATTTACATATTATATGTAATTTTTGAAGTGTACTTGTGTATTTTTTCTTCTACTGTACTCTTTGTACTCACTGTCTGCACTCACTTTAAGGGGAAGGTTCCAGGCTATGTTAACATGATGCTTGTACTCATCCATCCAGATGTCAGCCACCCGCAGTGCGTTCCTCTTCATGGCTATGCTCAGGTCAGGCATGTACGGCTTGTGGGCTCTCTCTATGTGAGCGATCTTGGAGCACGGCACTATCTCGATGCTCCCACCACACGTCCATACCTGTAAATGAACCCTGATCAGCTTTTACTTTAAAATGGTATTAAATGTGAAACGACAACATTAAGCTTTACAAATCTCACCCGGATACCAAGCTCTACGTTTTCTCCACCGTAAACCTCCATGTCTCCGTCCAGGCTGCCAATCTCACCTAGAAAAGCTCTGTCGGCAACCAGGATTCCCATAACAGACGGAGACCTTGAGGAGAGGAAAGATGTTTTCACATGAGTATGTCATGCCCCAATAATCTTATATATGAAAAAAAATTATGAATTCTTACTTCTGATTGGTCATAGTGTGTTCATATATTTTCTGATAGGATAGTGCATCTGTGAGGGGCGTTCAAGTCAAACCGGGAGTTGTGATAAAATTTCTTATGCATGAAGGCATAAAACCAGTTAAGACACTGCAATGAATGATGCAAACATTTTAAAGAAGGCCTTGTGTCTGTGAATGATGAGCCTGGCCGAGGTGCCCACTGCAGTCGTTCCTGTGAACATTCCGCGAGTGGAACGGCTGATCCTTAAAAATCAACAGATAACTTGTCACTAACTTGCAGAAGAGACGCATCTGTCTGTGGAAACTGTATCAATCATTCACCAACACCACTTGCACATTGCAGGAAAACCACTGGAAGTTATTGCCACATCCCATTAAGAAGTACCTGGGAGGCCAGCATTTCAGACATGAAGCAGGCAAGTTCGATTGTGGCTTTGTCGGACTGAGAAAACTTTCTCTCTTGATGGTGTTCAAGCACTAGTGAAACTCTGGGATAAGTGTAGCAGGGAATTATATAGAAAATTAAAGAAAATTTTACTTTCAAACTGTGTTCTGTATTTCTGCATAGTCAAAACTTCTGGTTTGACTTGACATCCTCTCACATTTTCCTTAACCTATTGCCCACAGTATTAATGTGCTCTGCACCTGTACCTGTAGCACAGCTGTTTGTTTTTCTTATTTGGAGGGATGTATTATCCCACATCGTTTAAACCAAAAATATGCTTTTATATCCAAATATCCCCCTGTTATTAGCTACATTTATTAGCATGCTAGCACACATTTAAACTGTTGCTTGTTAGCTTTTCTAACGATCTGCAAATGAATTTTTGTTCCTTGACAAATGACAGGCTAATTTTCTATCTGTAAAAAATCCATATAATTCTGAATATAAAGTTAATTATATTGTATTTTGATAAAAAAAAACATTCACAAAAATGTGTTTTTTTGCAATGTTTAATGTAAACAGTTATACAGTATGTAATGTAAATAATTATTATATTTAGTGTCATTTGATATTTTTCAGGAATTTAGGATAAATTGATTTTTCCATTTTTCCTTCAACATATAGTAACTAAATTATTCAGTACTTTCATCAGTGCTACGATTCATATTACTAAATGTGTATTACAAAATAACAATGGAAAAAATCTATTTGTTAAACATCTACGACTCGATGTCAGTCTACTCACTTTCCAGGACTTGAAGGATCATTCAGTTTGTACCACTCATTATTGAAACCCTCGTACATACACCACAGCGCCCAGTCAAAGGCATGAGCAGCAGGTCCGTATCGAACCACTTCTAGGTTGTAATAATTGACTCGGTCAAACACAGGAGAGACGACGACTGTTCTGTCTGCCTTGATCCGTGCCAGCATTGGCTCTGCCCTGGGGACATTAATGCATAATAATATATACAATAGATAAGTTTCTGTGTATGTAAGGTGTAAAATATTGCCACAAGCTTTTCTTTGTACAATGGAAGTCTCATGGATGCACATTGGTGTTTTAGCAGTATTGTTTTTGGTCTTTTGGCTGCTCCCGTCAATGGGTCGCCACAGCGGACCATCTTTTGTCAAAAGTCAAAAGTTTGGATACATCTTTTAATTTCATGGTCATTCCGCATTTTTATTTCTTTCTACACTGTAAAGCAATGCTGAAGGCATCTAGATATAATCTATTCAAAGGAGATCATTATATCTGGACACCTTCAGCATTGCTCTACAGTGTCGAAAGAAATAAAAGCCTTCATAACAGCTCTAATCTGATGTGCTGTTTGTTAATTGGTTATTTCTGAATAACTAAATAAAGTTTTGGTCCTGCTTTCCTGGGATGGTCTTCATGAGAGCCAGTTTCATCATGGTGCTTGATGGGTTTTGCAAATTCACTTGACAATAATATTCTTGCAACAATTGTTTGAGAACAGCTGATGTTCCTGTCTTAAAGTAAATAACTGACTATTGTTGTAGTTTTTGTTTTTACTTAATCACCTAATACCACATGTATTCCATACTGTACAGTGTACAACAGCATAAAAGCATGCTTTTTACAGTTCTAACAATAAAATTAAAAAGAACAATAACCGATTTTCTAATCAAAGGCGTGCCTGACTATTATTTACTTAAAGGATAAAAAGACTGGGTTAAGTTCATGTTAAAAGCTGAGTCATGTTTGCTTCCACAGTGTTTGACTGGCGTAATTATACTATTAATATTATTCCACAATTGGCACATTGATAACAACAGGGAGATGGCCAAATGTTTTCTTCAGCTTTAACCACTTTTTCTGTAGGGTAACTGTTGGTCTGATGCTTATCCTTTAATTACTTTGTGCATGGAGTGAGTACATTTTATTTTAGCATGACAAATTCTCTTACTTGCAGTTTTTGGAGGAACTGGAAACTAAAGTTCTTTTGGAGATGGGACCCCCTTTGTTGCTATCTACATTAGATCATTTAATTATATATATATATATATATATATATATATATATATATATATATATATATATATATATTAATATATATTTAATTTTATATATATATATATATATATATATATATATATATATATATATATATATATATATATACTTTTTTTTTTACACAAGGGGCAACTTCCTATTCTGAAATTTTTTTCCAAAATTTAAGTGGCAAAATGTGCAGTTCCTTAAATGAACACTAGGCTCCAAAAGTGACCACCATGTTAAAATCTCCAACTTTACAACACAAATTGACAAAAAAAAAAAAAAAGGTTTTGGTTTTCATAGCTAGATTTTCCATTCAGTACAACTGTGCAAGGGGTTAGTTTGTAAGTAACTCATTAGTTAAAATTATATTAAGTCATAAGTCAAACTGCTAGTTGTCTGCTATGCATCATCTTTAGCTGACCAGCCACCTAAAATCATTGTAGTGTAATTGTGTAGGAGTTGACATGGGATGACGTGCAGGGTATGGATGATGGAGTTCAATCAAATGGAAAGTATTGTCAACATGTAAATTAACGGGAGCCACTTTATCATTTAACGTATCAACTAAGCTAAACTAAGCTTATGGTAACTGAGGTGTTGGCAACCAACAGCCAGGCTCTGGGGTTCGCTCCATCCATTAACCCCTATATGGATTAACCAGTGGTTAATGCAGGGTCAGCTCCTGCCATGATGGCATCTACAAGAGCTTCCACAGTTGAGCTTCAAACTGCCCTTTCAGAAAACCCATGGATGACTCCAGGTGACATGGAGGGTTTGTCCAGATACCCTTCCTGACGCACCCCTCTCATTTTCATTAAGGGGGCAACCTCAATTACTAAATGTGGCTTGGCTAGGATTTTTTATTCTGCCCACATTTCTTAAATGAAGTTAATGGTTAAACTCCCTCCAGGTTTAAATTTAAACTTGTCCTAACCCAATTCCAGTAACTGCTTAATGCAGGCCAATACTGACCCTTCTAAAATAGTGAAAAATCTAGTGGAAAATAGTCAGAAAAGTTTTTTTTGTTGTATTTTTTTGCCAGGCAGTGTATTTTACATAAATTGAGTTGTTTTCATACTCACCACATCACATGGACCTCTATATGTGCATCCAAAATGGCCACAACATCACCAGTAGCGGCGCGCCAACCAGAGACGCGAGCTTGGGCGAGGCCCTTTTGTCGATCATGTCTCACTCGGACGATTTTCAGCTGAGGATGCTGCTTCTGTGTGGTGGCAACGTAGAAATCCAGACTCTCTTTCAGGTCCTCTGTGTAAAAGTAGTATAATAATTTAGGCATTGTGGCATTAGCAAAGCATGATTAGTTTTTATGAATTGCTGTTATCCAGAAGTGTCCTGGGTTGTTACAAAGAGACTATGTGGTTCTGTATTTATTCTATAGTAAATCTGATTCTGGATCACAAATGTTTAGGTCATTTAGTCTAATTCGACTCATATTTGAGATTATTAATTAATTCTAAGTCATCGCCAAATTTATTTTCGGTGATGAACTGAACATGCTGTTTTGTGCCACAATAGGAAAATAATAAACAATGACGTGATGTGATGCAAAATGAAGCTACTGTTGTTAGGGGGAGCTTAAAGGTTGATTCGAAGGTGGCAGGTTCAAACACCATCACCAACAAATTTTCCCTGTTGGGCCCTTGAGCAAGGCCCTTAACTCTCAACTGCCCAGATGTTTAATGAGATAAATATGTAAGTTGCTCTGGATAAGGGTGTCTGCCAAATGCTGAAATGTAAACCTAAAGTTGGTTACTTTCCCATAGAATCATGAGGCCAAAGCGATTTTTGCCAATGATTACTCTAACGATGTGGGTCTCACAAGGGGCAGAGCCGCGCAAAAATGCTTTGCACTGTTTGGAACGGGCAGATCTACAGGCTGCTACCACGCAGAGTTCTAAACAGGCCAAGGCGCGGCCATTTAAAGACATGTGGTTGGCAGGCAATGCCGCAATCAGCCTGGATATGCCGCTCCTGGCGGCGTGTCTATATAAGGGTCCTGATACCTCCGCACTTACATTAAACAGATGTTCCTTCACCGCCTTCTCCTTTTTAAAAAGAATATATTTTCACAAATCTGCAAAATGCAAACTCTATCTTGATGGTTATCACAAACCGGGAAAGCTGGAGACTCCATTAAACTAAATAAACAATCTAGAATGTCGATTTGCAGCTTGAAGAATTATCAAAGATTCTGTTATAGAAAATAAATCAACATCTTCTCATCAACTAACACTAATTACAACAAATTCGGGTATAAACATGTCATGAATCTAATTGAAGATTGGGTTTAACAAACCGTTCGTGCTGTGATCATCCACCAGTATAATCTCCTTGAGCAGGTGAGCAGGTGTTCTGTGAATGATGCTGTGAATGGCTCTCTTTAAGATCGACAGAGCCTCGTTCAGGAAGATCAGAATAACGCTAAGTGATGGGAGCTCCTTCGGATACACCTTCTTAGCACAACTGAATAGTAAAACAAACAACAACAAAAAAGGCTACATTGAGGGAAAAAGGTCTGGTTGCTTTATATACTGTGTTTTAGAGGAGTGTGGTAAATGAAACATGGTACTGTACAGTATTCATACTGTATCTCTCATACTTTATTCCAGACTTAGAAGGCTCCTCCCATCATTGGATTGGGGCCTTGGGGAGTCAGTCCATCATGCCCAACTACGACACCCTTACTACGAGGGCAGTACATTTATTTACACACAGCCCAGAGAAAATTACAATATTTGCAAAGAGAGAGTGATTTAAAGGGTGCTTTAGTGGCTTGTCGAATGTGGACATTCATATTGCCAAAGTGGGATTGTGCTGCATGTATGATTGTAAATCTCGCTCTTTTTTAGTTTCTCTCTCTCTCTCTGTCTCTCTGTCTCTCTCTCTCTCTTGCGTGCGGTTCTTTCTTTGCCTTCAAGTGTTTTTATGAATATGAGTAACTTGAAAAACTGTAAATATTGACTCTTTGGATAACACTTTATCACTGCCCTTACTTACACGTTTAATGGCCCAGCTGGTGTGTAACTTGTGCTGCATCCTGTACATGCATTTGAATGTAGATTTATTGTATTATATTATTTCGTGATTTTGTATACTTACAAAAGCAAGTTTTTTGTGCAAACAAAACTCCTACATCTGGAAATGTTTTTTTTTTGTATTTTTAAACGTATATTCAGTTGCGAGCTCATCATTATAATATACACTATGGCGCTAATGGTACCCTGCAATGACCTAGCATCCCATCGAGGTGTATGCTCGTCTCCTGCCTCCACAGTGTCTCTGTAATAAACTTCTGATTTACTGACACAAAAAAACCACTTAAATAGTATTTACTTTCCATAATTTCCAATGGCATCCACTTTCTACTCTTTATACACAGTATGAAGAACAACCATCTTGGAGCATTATACTCAAAAACACTTGAGGCTGTAATTGGTGCCAAAGGTGCTTCAACAAAAAAAATAGTTTCTCATGGTCTGAAAGTCCTTCAGGTGCCACCAGATGCATGTCATGTGCCTATTACTGTCATGAGGAATAACTTCTGTCTGGACACTCTACCATGCAGGCCTGATTGGTGGAGTGCTGCAGAGATGGTTGTTCTTCTGGAAGGTTCTCCTCTTTCCACAGAGCTCTTTCAGAGTGACCATCAGGTTCTTAGTCACCTTCCTAACTAAGGCCCTTTCCCTCTGATCCCTCACTTTGGCCAGGCGGTTTCAGACTTCTTTCATTTATGGATGATGGAGGCCACTGTGCTCATCTGGACTTTCAATGCTGCAGAAATTTTTCTCTACCCTTCCCCAGATCTGTGCCTCGATACAATCCTGCTAGAAGTTGTAGAAACATCTCAAGGATGATCAGTGGAAAGAGGATGCACTTGAGCTCAATTTTGAGTGTCATGACGAAGGATTTGATTTCTTATGTACCTGTGATTTTGTCCGTTTTTTAATTGAATAAATTTGCAAAGATTTTAAACAAAATTCTTTCACGTTGTCATTATGGGGTATTGCTTGTAGAATTTTTAGAAAAATAATAAATGTAATCCATTTTGAAAAAAGGCTGTAACATAAAAAAATGTGGAAAAATCAAGCGCTGTGAATACATTCCAGATGCACTGCAGATTTGGATAAGCTTTGTTACCTGTCATTATCTCTTCCACAGAAATTAATCTCATGGTTAACATTTGGTTTCAGATGACGGATGGGAAACCGTAAACATTTACACACTCTATTGTACCTGTTTGCTGACATCTTAAGTATCCTGTTCATATCCCGTACTAAAATAATCCAGATCACCTGCTTGTCAGTTATCTGTGGTGATATTTACAGTACCTGTGTATCCAAGGAATGATATGTGCAGTTTTATTAATGCAAAAATAATGAATCAGATGTTGGATGCAGGGTGGTTCCACATCTTGGGTGTGAGTAAAGTACAGTCAATATAAAATACATATTAAACACAGGTAAGTTTTCTTCATGACAACCTGTGTCAATATTGCAATTATTAAAATTAGTTACTTAAAATGTTGTTACTGTACATAATTCACAACAAATTAGATTTATTTTGCCTCTTCCAGTTTACTATAACTACAAGTTATAGTACCCAGTCGAGTTCCTGTAATGTGCAAGTGGTGTTGGTGAATGATTGTGTAAACAGTTCCCACACACAGATGTGTCTGGCGACAAGACTTGATGGCATCCAAGCACTACTGAAATCCTGGAATAAGTGAATTAGTGTAGCAGGGAATTATATAGAGAAACTAGAGAGGTACATTTTCTAAAGAAAATATTTATATGACAATGGGATCCACAGTTAGACTCAGTGTCAAAGCTCCTATGGAATTTACCATAGCAGGGAATGCAAATGTGAGCAACAGATTTAAATAGGGAGTACTTTCCTTTTTATGTCAATGGGGCAAATTTGGGCACCTCTTGCACCTCAGGGGAACAATATCTACTAAAGAAAATGAGTGGTGCTTGCCGTGGCAAAACATTGAAGTCAATCACTCTAGCATTGTATGCATATTGGGTATGTTTTGACACAGCTTGCAAACCTCTGTATTTCTGTACCTGTGGCATCATTTTCACATGGGTCAGAAGTAGGTCATTTTAAAATGTTTTTTTTTTTCTCTCTTTCCCAGGAGTACTAAGTTTCCTCCTATTTAACACTCTTTAATAACTCACTGTCTATACCTTTTTATCCTGTATACAGGGTCACGGGGGGCCTGGACCCCAGGAGGCTTAGGACACAAGACATACACAGAAAAATTATTGATAACTTTCTGTGTGCCATTATATTCAGTGACGCGTTCATTGACATAATTTTCAGTGATACCACATTGAGGAACATCATAGTGTGATTCTTATTTTTCAGTGTGCCACTTGCTTTTTCTTGCTTTTATTGTTTAACTTAAAAGATAAAGCGGATGGCACACATATACCTAAACATGTTTTTTTTTAATTACTTGAGTCCACATTACCTGGGATCGCGGGTGTCTGGTAGAGGTCGGTTAATTGGGAGCCGGTCGCTCAGGTAGGCATTGTATCCATAACGTTTATAGGAATTCTGCGCCTCACGCTGCTCATCATGGGAAAGATTTCTACCCCAGGATTTAAACAGAAAAGAGTCTGGAAAAAGTAGGGAATGGTCATCTCCTTTTTTCATCTCAGTTTTCTTTTCATCTCTGTTTTCATGCAACTTCTCTATCATCTTCTGCATTTGGTTTTGCTTTTCTTGAAAGGCCATCAACATGTCATCTGCAAATAAACAACTGAGATTAATAAATCAGTTACGAGGGACTATTTGATCTGCAAAATCTAGGTTAACGCCAGATGCCCTTCCCAGTAACAGTAAAAAATATTTAATGATCAATAATGATTTAGGTAATGTTTTTAACGATCTCTATTCATTTTAAAGATCCAGACTCATTAACTACTAGCTAATAATACAAGTTGAAATGAAGATTGATTAATGATGAGAAGGAGTAATCTAAAACTCTCTATTTTTAACCTAAATTGTAGAAGTGTAATGCAATATCATTATTAATTGTTATTATTAGAGCCTCCTGTTTTCCTAAGGATTTTTCCCCACCTTTTTGGAATTTTGGGGGTATTAACATGCTCAAAAAATCATGAAAATTGACAGACAGGTTGGAATCTGCTGCCATTAGGAGTCCTGAGAGTTGCATGAATCGGGGCCCCCGAGTGGGGCAATATGACGCGCCCAGAGACTTCAAAAAGGGACACTCAAATTCTGTCCTTTGATTCCCGCGCTGAAGACAGCGTGAGAAAGAGCTGCGCGAGCTGCCGTGGCACCTTCACTCCCCCGCCGAGCCCGCCTTCGTGTCCCCACCGCCAAAGAGAAAAAGGCCGCGAGGAGGACTGCGTTAAGGCCATTTCCTCCCAGCCGGAAAACCGCCCAGCCGACGGACATCAGCTAGAAGAACTGTCACTCTGCCACTCCGCCCACTGCCACCTTTCGCCAGCACTTTGTGGAGAAGTGGAATGCACTTTGTCAGGCCTCTACCTTCAGACCTGTCCAACTTGGGTGTCCCACTTGATTCCGACATAATATTTATCTTAGCTGGATGGTCTAATTCTCAAAAACGGTTAACCTAAAGTAAGACTTAAGACACTATAAAGCAGATGGGCTATAGAACAGATCATATTATGTTTTTATTTCTTTATAGTATATGAACAGCTCTCTTCTCTCCAATCCACTCTTGCTACGTCTTGACTCATTTGCATACGCCCCCCCCCCAAAACACACACATCACACACATACTAACACACACATCACAAATGTTAACACCCAGACTCACACACCACACACACACACAAACATGAACAAACACATTTACTCGTCACACACAGACTGACACACATCCACACGTCACACACACACACACACTACAACACTCAACAAATATTTAGAGCCCAAACTGACATTAGCCTGTATAGTGTGTGATGTGTGCAAGTTTTGCGGTGCAACCGGTTGGCAGTGGCTTTTTCGAGGTCTTAACATGCTCAAATAACACACAGGTTGTGCGGTGCCCCCAGGGCGGTGATGGCGCAGGGTGCTTGGGCAACTATATTTATTATTATAAGTAGCAGTAGTATTATTGTTATTATTATGAGCTTATTATATGAGCTCAAAATAAAATTTTTTGGGTTTAAAATGGAATTAGTAGGAGTAACATTGAAAAAAAAAACCTCGGGGGACAGCAGGGCTGTTAAAAACCTTTTATTACAAATAAAAATTAAGTTTATTAATTATAACATTTTCTAGAACAATTTTTCCACCCCCCCCAAAAAAAAACCCTTCCCAACATTGTTTGACTGATGGCACTTAGTTAGTAACCTAGTAACCCAGTGTAAGTATCTATCCAATGACGGAAACTTCAAAGCACTTGCGAAGAGCGTCTGCCAAATGCCTAAATGTAAATTCTGTTTTCTTCTTCTGAACCAGATGTAAAACTTTCTGTCACACTTTCTCAAAATGTTCTGCACAAAGCCTTTTACAAAGGTTATTATAAAAGCATTGACAGGACTAAATCTGAAATGGGAAATTTTACAAGCACAGATACTGTATTGTGGATGTGATGGCCAGGTGTCCACAAACTATTGACCTTATTGTGCACATTATTAGCTTTTTTAATGCAGCTGGAATTATCTATATTTTTTCATCATTTCTGTTGCATTTTACAGCTTTCCTTAGTTAATCCCTTCCAAACAAAACAAACACTTTTATAGAAACTACAGAAACAGATTGAGCAGCACACCCATAACTGAAATACTCACAGAGTTTTTCAACAGCTTGTTCCTTGTCATGTTCTTTCTCCAGTGCATCGATTTTGTCGGTCTTGTCGTTGTTTGATATCCTCCACTTCGCCACATAAGTAATCAAGAAAAGACCCAGAGTGGCACAGATAACAATTCTAGCCAGAGTCAACTTTAGGAGCCTCATCTTTAGACTTGTTTCTCTTAACAAGACGTTGCCTAATAATGATGGATGTTGCTTCTCTGATCCAATACACAATTCTAATTGCTGGTGTTTAAAGCTGATTGTTTAAACTATTAAATGTAAGTGTCACACCGCTGCAGCACAGATGACAAGTTTTCTTCATTAGGTCCAGTGTGTGTGTGTGTGTTTGTGTGTGTAGGATTTTAGTGCAACCAAGCAGAACTCACACTTAATTCCACCTGTTTATTTTAATTGCTCTTGGCTTTCAATAGACTAGCAGGTGTGGCTTCTGCTTGGTTGGAATGAAAACCTGCACACACACACACACATGCACACACACACACGCATAGCCACCCACACTGGCTCTTTACTCTCACTACCTAATATATCTCACAACTTGATCCACTGTGTTGAGATATTGAATGCTTTACACTTCACCTCTCAGTAGTTTGAAAGTTATGATGTAATTATATTACTTTAGATTCCCTTAAACAATTCCATCAGTTAATATGTAAATGATGAATAACCCTAGTGATACATGAAATACTGCTTAAATAACGATGAATAAATATATGCACTTATTTAGGTTCCTTTTTTACATTTCTGCCGTAACATTAAAAAATGTCTACACAGCCATCACACACAATGGAATTTGATATACTCCTGCTAGGAAATGTATACGATCAGCACCACACCAGGACAATATTATATCAAGTCATTGGGGATGCAAACTTACTGAGGGATTTTTGATATCCCAAACTGGGCGGCGATGGCACAGGTGCTTGTATCTGACCATTACTGCTTTGCAACTATATTTATTATTAGAATCATTTGCATTTCAAAAATTCCAAACAAGTATGGTGAAATTCGGGGAAACAATAGTCTGTGTCCTATGTTGTGGCCTTGACTTAATATAACTAGGAAATAACACAATATAACGTGTGTATGATATGAAGTGAAATGTATACACTCTTGACCTAAAAAATAAAAAACAGGGAAAATAATAGTTTTCAAAATAGATTTTTTTTACAAATATAAAAAATATAGAAAAACCTTTAGCTGTAAAAAATGTACATTATGTACAAATTATAAAATAAAATTGAATTGCAAAGGAATTTATAAACAATTTTCAGTCATGAGCAAGACAAAGTGCAATGTGCCGGAATGTCAAGTCAAGTCAAGTAGGCTTTTATTGTCATTTCAACCATATGCAGTTCAGTACACAGTGAAACGAAACAACGTTCCTCCAGGACCAAGGTGCTACATACATGCAACAACATAAATTAACAACACACTTTACCGGAACCAGCTAGCTAATTACGAGATCTAATTAGCTGATTAGCTCAGATATGACAGAGTTACATTTTTAAATTATCCTAAAAAACTATATATTTCTATATAAAAAAAGAGAAAAATATAAAAAAAATGGACAACAATAGACAACAGACAACAAAGTGCATGTGCACATGTGCAAACAAAGAACATGTTACAGTACTTTTTTTTTAGTGATGAGGTTTAAGTTCAGATAGTGGAAAGAGAAACAGTAAACATTTGACATATCTAAAAAAAAATTGTGTGCAAATAGCAAGTAAAATAAAAATATTGTGCAAATATTGCAAAGAGCAGTTCAGGTACAGTAGGTATTTTGAGATGGTTGTAGATCAGGGTGTGTGTTTATCAGTCCAGTCCCTTTGTGTTGAGGAGACGGATGGCTTGTGGGTAAAAACTGTTACATAGTCTGGATGTGAGTGCCCGAATGCTTCGATACCTTTTTCCAGTTGACAGAAGGGTGAAGAGTGAGTGTGAGGGGTGTGTCCTGCCAGCCACAATGCTGGTGGCTTTGCACATGCAGCGTGTGGTGTAGATGTGTTCAATAGAGGAGAGAGAGACCCCAATGATCTTCTTAGCTGTCCTCACTATCTGGTGTAGGTTCTTGCGGTCTGATATGGCAAGGGTTAGGGTTAGGATAATGTGCAAAGTCAAGTTCAAAGTTTAAAATTCCATGGTATGCAAAATGTGCATTGTGATGAGTAGTGAGATTGTTTTGTGTAAGAAAGCAGACCAGAATGTTATGAATGAGAGTTTGTATAGCTGCGGGAAGAAGCATCTCCTCAGTCTCTCTGCGTTGGCCTTCAGCTCTTTCCTAACCATAACAAAGATAACGTCCATTGTTGGGGTGGCTGAGGTGGTTCACTATTTTCCTGGCCTTGGTCCAGCACCACTTGCTGTAGATTGACTGCAGGTCGGGGGGCTCGGTGCAGATGATGTGCTAAGTTGATCGCACCACCTTCTATAGAGCACGTCTGTCCTGCATGGTGCTGTTCCCGAACCAGGTTGTGACACTTGTTTCTGCCTTATTTTGAGGATGTGATGTTGCATTGTCCTTAAACAGATTCATCTCCCGCACTGCTACAGACCAGCCTTTTTAACTTTTTTTTTAATCCAAAAGGCCTGTTGTTGCAGTACAGTTACTATAGAACAGTCACAACACTTGAACACATAATAAAAAAGAATGCTATTTCACACACACATGGTCACAATGTTATAGTAAACAGTACACGCATGCACAGATGTTGACTATACGAGTGACGCACGTGCACTGAGACCAAGCATGAGAGACGATTACCCACAATGCCACAACACGTGAGAGAAGAACCACTGGCTAAGTTGTGATCATGTGATGTACTGATGATTTTTTTAGCAGACAAAGGGCATCCGTACTACTCGTAGTTCAAGACGTCACTTGATTATTAAGTTAAGAAATTTTTTAACAATTTACTCGTCTTGCAAAATGCTCAAAGACCAAGGTACTTGCAATCTAAGGTTTCACTGTATATTATATAAATTTATATACATGATGTTTTTTTTTACTTTATTCAAAGTGAGGTTAGTGATTCGTCTCTTCCAGTGGTGCTTTGTAAAAAGTGCCTCATGACAGTCATAATATATTGCTTTAGTTTATAATTTGTAATAAAATGCTTTACTTTTCAAAATAGTAACACAGTAATGCAAACAGTGAAAATGTACACATTCAAAAAAGTCCCTCTCTATTCTTACAAACAGTAATATAAACATTTTTTTCCACCCTCTGGAGACAGATTGGACACGCTTGCTTTCCGTTGCAACAGCCATGTTTCAGATCCAGGAACATCCGGGAGAAGTCATCTGCTTGAAACAATAAGGGCAAAGGCCTCTGGTCCAATCAGTAATGCAGTTAAAAAAGTGGATCATTCAGAAAAAAAAGAAAAAGAAACAAAAACGCAACAAAAAAGGCAAGGAGAGTCACAATTGAAAGGATGAATTTCAGCTAAAAAGACAATGATTACAAACAAGTACAAATTTCTGGATTTCAACCAAATTCAGGCTTCATAACCACTGACTTATGTTTACTACAGGAATCATATCCAATATCTTACTACTGGATGAAGAAAAATCAAATCAAATATCCGAATGCTAAGTGACAACATCAGAGAGGAATAGAGCAAAGAACTAAAGATATGAAAACAGGATTAATCAGGATAGAACAACAAGAAGAAAACCAAAGTGCAGATGTAACAGGTTTTTTTAGAAGCCTATCAGAGGTAAACAAAATTCCAGCAAACATAAAGTGAAACCAAAGATTTAAAAAAAGGCAAAAATTATTTATTGTTTACATTTTGATACTAATGACTGGCATTTTTTTTATTAAAAACAATTCCATGTTTTGTATGTGTAAGTGTGTGTGTGCCTCGTGATGGATGGGCACTCCATCCAGGGTGTACCCCGCCTCAAGTCTCTTGGGATAGGCTCCACGCCCCCCGCGACCCTGTATACAGGATAAAGAGGTATAGACGATGAGTTATTGAGAGTGTTAAATAGGATGAAACTTACTTTTAGTACCCCTGGGAACGAGGAAAAAAAAATTTTTTAAATGACCTATTTTTGACCCATGTGCTACCCAGACAGGCCAGCATTTTGGAAATAATGCCACAGGTACACAAGTTCACAGCTTGTCACATGACTGCACCAGAATGTTCATTAGATGTCATTTAGGGACTTCCTAAGTTAAAATCAAGCAAAACATTCTAGAGCATTTTTAACATCTAGACACTAAACGTCTAGAAATATATTTGGTTTGTCATTGTGAAACCTAGATATATTTCACCCTAATTTCCTAAGATGTCATTAAATTAGAGTGTAAGGCTCTTTTGGAAACCAAATTGCTTTTAACGATGCAATTTTCCCTTATAGGTACTTACAAGTAAGAACGCCTCTCAGTGATGATAATGAAATAATTGAACCAGAATAAAATGTTAAAGTTTTTTCTATGAGATGGTACCATGTGTATTTTTTTAAAGAGGTTATTTAAATTTTGGCCAAACCAAGTGAAAAGTCATCGTTATGAGAACAGAGTTGTGTACTGTAACAGTAAGAGTCAGTGAAGGGATTTTATCTGGCATTTTATAATTTTTTTTTTTAAATGAAATGTTTGTGTTATGAAGGTAAGTCTTTCTGTAACCTCCGGTGAAGCTGATTAGCCAGGGTTCTCTGGAAAACCTATTCTGAAAATCCTCTTCAAACTGCAGGTGGCGCTGTGGGATCAGATATAGTTGAGCAAATTTATAAAAAAGTAACTTAATTCAAGATTTTTTTTAAATAAAGGCAATAAGTGACACAACTGTAAATCGAAAAAAGTCTTTTTTCAGTAATGTACCACAACAAATAAGAAAATGTTTATAGTCGTGTCCTGTTTCCAGATAATCTGTAAAAAAAATAATAATTTGTCTGTTAAAAAAAGGTTAACACCCACATGGTTTCTAGCTAAATCATTAACCTCAGTCATTAAACTTCAAAAAGTCTGATAAAAAAATTTGCATTCATCTTTCCAGTATGAAAGTCTCCTCTGAGTGCGAGTGTGAAATCTCAGTGATGGCTGACATTTAATAGGTTTCATTTCCTTTGTTCTCGCGTTTGATGAATGTGGCTGTTACAGTATTAAACACTTAAAATTCCTTAATGACATGTTGGATTGTCCACTTTTGCCCACTGCAAGCCTGAATGACAAGGTGGTACCATGAGTCTTCTCCTTGGGCAACCTCAAGGCATCTCTTTGTGTTCTTGTTTCTTATGGCATGACCCTGTGGAAAACAATACAGAATTATAAAACTGCAATAGTAGTTTTGTTACTATACAAATTCCTCATTTTAACAATGGGGTAAGTGATTTAATACGGTCTGGTTAAGTTATTAATATTTTTTTTCTCTGTTGAAGCGAACAAAAGGGAAAAAACAAATTTTGTTTGGAATTTTTTAACATTATCATAAGATACAGTATACAACTTTGCCAAAGCACCGGCACTGGTGATATCTACTTACACAATGCCTTACCTTATTACTTAAAATAAAACAGGTGCTTAAGTACTTGCGATGCGAGTAAAGCAATAACTCTCTTCCCTGTCTTAAGTAATGTCATTTCCACTGTTGTTACATAGAAACCTGGATGCTTCTGTTCAGCTTACGCACAGTGTTCAGAAAGAGGATCCTGAAGATCCTGGTGTTACTCATTTAGCAGTGCAATGCAAAGCTGAAAACTAATTTGATTAGATTAATTACCTGTTTAAAGTCCCAGTGCATATACAATTCCTTCTCCTTGGCCATTTAAGGTGTGTTTCCCCTTACCAGGATCCACAAGGCAGCAGTTTTTATTGTACTTGTGAGATTTAATGCCACCGATATAAAGTTCCCCATTACTTTTATAGTAACAGTGCTATGTACACAACAAGCAGATGGTAGACACGGGATTTACAATTAAAATTTAGAGCATTGTTAAACAATTAAAATGTTTGTATATTAATCTGGGCCCTGACACACCCAGCTGATGCATACTCTTTAGCCCCAGTTTCACCGCGTCGGTGAAGGCCAAGATCATCAGATGCTAAACGCTGCAGACGAAAATCGGCATGTTGCCGAGAGGTATCGCATGTTGGATGAGGGAAGTACTGTACAACGTTCAAATTTACAGCTATTGAATGTCGGAAGCAACAGAGGACAAGAAAAGGCTAACAAGCAAGTACATTTAAGTTATGTCTTGGAAGAAGCACAAGGTTTGTGAACCGTTGCTAAAGTTTCAATTGTGCTGGTATCCCAATCATCTAAATTTTAAGTGAAGTGGACAGTTTCTATGATCGTTTGGCTTAAAAAATTATAAGGACTACACCGAGATATGTGTCATATATACTGTTGAGAGACAACAATTGAGTTGAAGTTTGTGTTTTTTATGAAGTTTGTATTTTTGTATGCTTTATTAATTTAAGTATTCACATTTTTTCAAGTTGTATTACATTTTCTCTATTTCCCTGTTTGTTTACAATTCACAAGGTTGTGTCACATAAGGCTAGCTGAGATAGTTATTTAAACTAGAACTAAATAATTTCAGATATCAGATTATTGTGTACACAAAATTGATATGTTAGATTTAAGTAAAAAAAACAGTGATGTCCACTGAAAAAGTTATCTGTGCAGATCCTACAGCACAAGAAGTTGATGGTGCAGAGCAGGCTCTTCCACCACATCAGGCTGATGTAGTTGAGCATGTTGAAGGGGCTGTACAGAAAAAACAACCTCAGCGTGTACGCATGCTAACAGAAAAGGGTAAAACACTCCAAAAGGCCAGGTTGAACAATCTAAAAAGGAGTTTTGAGCAGAAGTATAGAAGATAGAAGTATCACATCAATGGTTTGAAAAAAAACAAACAAAAAAAAATGATCACACAGATTTGATTTTTGATGTTATGAGCACCGTTAATGTTATTCAGTCTGAGATTGACAATTTTTATGGTTACACAAGTGCTAAAGTTAGACAGTGCTACCAGAAAATTAAGGTTAGAAGAAAAGAGAAAGGAAGTGGAACGTTTGAAAAAACTAAAAAGACATTAACGCAGCACGAGCAAGGCTATAAGTCTATGCTGAAAGCATTGAAGATGATGAAGGAAAACCTAATTTTGCTCCTTCTCTTCCACAAAGACAAGAAGAGTATGTGTCTCCTTTACGCATTCCTACGTATACCCTCTCAACCATTCATGCTCACTAAAGTCAGTACTTTAAACCAACCCTCTCATTCTCCTCAAAGGATTCCAGTCACTTAAGCTCATACAGCTCGGTCAAGTGCATTAGTTGCTTCTAATGAAGTTTCTAATGACCTTGTGAAGGCACTTGCTGAAGCAACTACAGCCAATAGGATTCCAATACCAGAACCTGCTGTTTTTACTAGGGATCCTCCGAGGTATAATGACTGGAAATTGTCCTTTCAGACATTAATTGACTGTAAGAACTTGCCGGCTCAAAAAAGGCTCTTCTTTCTATGCAAGTATGTAAGTGGTCCAGCCAAAAAGGCCATTGGAGGAGATTTTCCTGGCTGGGACAGAAGCAGCTTACTTTGCTGCCTGGAAAACACTCGAAGACAGGTTTGGCAATTAGTCATTAGGAATCAGATATAAGTCATACTGCGACAAAATACAGTCGTGGCACAAGATTGCTACCAAGGATAGCAAAGATGTCCAAGAATTTAAGTAATGTAGACTTGAGTAGGGTTAAATCTGCCATGCATTATGTTCAGGGTTTGCAAGCTCTGAATGACTGTGTTGAAAAACAAAGGATATCAACAAAATTGCCAGAGTGGTTAAGTTCACGTTGGAATGAAGTACCAAGTTTTTGGATGAATACAAAGCATTCCCTGACTTCAAATACTTTGTTGAATTTTTCACAAAATAAGCTAGAATCACATGCAACCTATCACCTCACTGCAAGCAATTAAACCGGCTGAACAAGAGAGATTCAAACAAACTGATCAGGACCACTCCAAGTTTCAAAGGATTAGTAAACTCAAGTGCTAAGACCTTCACTACTAGTTCCTGTGAAAGGACTAGCATTGTGCGTGTCTTTTGCAAGAAACCTGGCCACACTCTTCATAAGTGCCGCAAGATTATGGAAAGACCAATTGAAGAAAAATTTAAGTTTGTACAGTCCGAGAAATTGTGTTTTGGCTGTCTTAAAGCTGGTCATAACTCTAAAGGCTGCACTGCTAAGAGTGTGTGTGAAAAATGTGAAAGGTATCACCTAACATGCCTTTATCGAGATTGGGTAAATAAAGTTCTAGGACAAAGAATAAGGATTAAGCAAGATCTAAATAGATCTCACATACCCACCTGAGAAACTGCAAAGAGCTGGTCTCATTTAGAACATTTGGCAGATGAAATGGCTCCTATGATTGATTGTGAAATAGGTTTGTTAATTGGTTGTAACTGTCAGCAAGCCTTACTTCCCAGAGATGTTCTCAGAGGTAGTGAAGATCAGCCATTTGCACAAAGATCTGTGTTGGGCTGGGGTATCATTGGATGCAACTATTACCATGGTGACTGAAGATGAAATCGATGTGAGTCATAGAATTATTACAAAGCAAGTCATACCAGTTGGTGAATCTTCTTTCAAGCTCAAATTCAAAGTTTGCTTCGTTTACAGGAATAAGGTTAAGGAGATGATCACTCCAGCAGAGATATTAAAGGGTTTTGAGTCAGACTTTGTTGAAAGGAGCAATGAGAAAATTTCTCAAAAAGATCTACAATTTCTGGCTAAGATTAAATTAAATGAGGGCATTAAGCTCCTGCCAGTTGGGCACTATGAGATGCCGCTGCCTTTTAAGGGTGAGAGACCGAACTTACCGAACAATAGTGTGTGTTCAGAGCATCGATTCAAATGCTTAAAGAAACGCTTGAGCAGAAAGGAACTCCCCAAGGAAGACATCATGGTGGGAGAGGTTGATGAAGGAGCCCCAGAACTAAAAAGGGCACAGGTTCTTACAACTAAAACAGAGAAAGGGATCTCTCAAAAATCTCTTTTGAATCGCCTAAAAGGATTTTTAGATTGAAAAAGGGCAGTGAAAGCCATAGCTGGGCTCAAACGTTGTGCAAAGAGTGTAAAAGGTTTGGTAGAAAGATCCACTGATGCCACGACACTTGAAGAAAGAAGGGATGCTGAGCAGTTCATAATTCGTGCAGTACAACAGGAAGTATTCAGTGATGAAATTTAAGCTCTAAGACAAGGAAAGAAAGTTTAAATCAATCCAGTAAACTGTATAAGTTAAGTCCCTTTATTGATGATCATAATGTCTTACGTGTAGGAGGCCGATTGGCACAGTCTGACCTTTTTCCAAAAGGTCATCATGTATCCCATCTACTCATAAAACATTTCCATTAGAAAGTGCAACATCAAGGCCGACGGATGACTTTAAATGAAATTCGTTCCAATCGTATTTGGATTTTAGGATGCAGTACTGAAGTATCATCTCTTATCTACAAATGCGTAAAATGTAGAAAGTTAAGGAAATGTAATCGGGAGCAAAAGATGGCAGATCTGCCACCGAAGAGGATGCAAACTGCTCCTCCTTTTACCTATAGTGGCATGGATTGTTTTGGCCCATTTTATGTAACTGGTGGAACCAGAACTGTTGACACTGTATCATATACTAACGATGAAGTTAACTATCATTGCACCACCTCCTGGAGAGTTTGTAAGGGAAGATCTTTATCTTCAAAAGAGATGGAAAAGAGAGTTCTCACAGAATTTCTCACAAATGAGTTTTGGACCAGGTGGAAAAAGAAAAAATCTGTTGAGTTTGCAGCAGAGAAATAAGTGGAATAAGAGCAGGAAAAATGCTCAAATAAATGATATTGTTCTGCTTCAAGATGACTTAGCACCAAGAAATCAGTGGAAACTAGCCAAGGTTGTAGAAGTCTTCCCAGGAACTGACGGAAAAGTGAGAAGACTTGAACTTCTTGTTAGTGATGCAACACTGGATAATAAGGGTGCATGCACAACCAAGTTAGTCTATTTAGAAAGACCCATACACAAAACAGTGTGGATTAAAATGTAACATTTCGTGAGGTGCTTTAACTGAGTGTGCTTGATGTGTACAGAAATTTTACTGTATTGTAGTGTGATGGTGGGAGTGTTTTTGCTGACACAAAGATTTGTTTAATTTCCAATAGATGGCGCTTGTGTATTTAAACACTTGCTTCTTTAAATAAATGTTGATTAGTTTAATTAGCATAATTTTATATTTTTGATTATTTTATAATGTCACTTGTGATTTTCTTATTCAGTTATTGTTTGTTTACCCAATATACAAGAACTTTGGTCATGTTTTATTTTATTCCCATCTTGCATTTTGTATGCCACTTCCTGTTTTGTCATCGGCATTAAAAGACGAGCGATTGTGTTGCGTTCACGTGTCGAATATTTTTTCTTAATGAATGTAATCCAACTAAGGAACTTTAAGTTAAATCCCTCTCTTAGCTCACAAGCAGGAAAAAGTGTTTTAATGAACATAGTAAACATCTGTAAAAAGAACCTTAGTCTTTGCGTTGTGACTAAGGGTGGCATACTGACCGCAGGTTCTCGATGCCCAATTCTGATTTGTTGCTTATATCTGACTTTTTTCACCGTCTGTTTACACGTTCTTTCAACTATGACCCAAGTCCGATTCAAGTGTTTACACTTGCCATACCATCTGAAACATCGCACATACTTGTAGAAAGGTTCTGCGATGTATGCAAAGTTCACGAAGCGTCACCATGGTTTTGAAACGGAGGAGGAAGGGAAAAAAACACTTCACCAAAAACTGATTTCTTAATGTTATTTAGCCTAAATAAGCATTAACACAAGACGGGGAGCTTTTCCCTCTTCCATGTCACCTGCGATGTCATCATTTCACACGCGCTTCCACCGGAGAATAACATTACGTCATTAAATTGCAAAGAAGTCGCAGTTTTAATGACGTACAGAACACAATGCTTCAGGAAATCCGATCTTTCTGTTTACACGACAATCACATTAGCACATATCCGATTTATTTTCATGTATAAAGGAGGCCTGAAACCGAATTAAAAATATCGTAATGCATGCGTTTTTTTTCCTGTTTACATGGACATAGAACATATCCAATATGTGTCAAATATAAGCAAAAAATCTGAATTGGGTCACATTTATGTGCTACACTGGTATGTTCCTATCAGCTTTAAAATATTTGCTAATAAACCCTAGGTGAGACTGAAGAGTAAAAAAATTGGTACTGTTGGTTTGTCAGTTTTGTCCATGAACCCTATGTTCGCATACTATTTAGAGAAGTAATGTGCAATTTTGGTGAAAAGGTGGTATAGTGGTTAACACTGTGGCCTCGCACCTCCAGGGTTCAGGGTATGAATCCTGCCAACGGGTCTATGTGCATGGAGTTGGCATGTTCTCACCGAACCTGGGTGGGCTTCCTATGGGTCCCCCACCACCATTACAAAGACATGAAGAGTAGGCTAACAAGGCTAATAACAACAAGCATGAAAAGCTTGACTAGAAACTAAAGTAAGCAAAGTGATTAAATGACATACTACAGAGTATCGTAAAGTATCTTACTCATACTGGAACACTTTATTAGTATTTAAAAGGCTGATACGTTGGAAGATCCCAACAAGACTATCTTCTATCTGTTTAAACTGAAACAAGGTAAACAAAGACATTTTATTGTTATATTCTAAACCATTAAACAACACTGATCCCAGGCCTTACACTTAACACCAAAACTAATCCACTCCTACTGTATGTGTTCAAAAGGATTAACTCAATCAACATCTCTTGACTCACTGTGACTTTATATGGCTAGAAATAACAGCTTGTTAGATTTCAAATTGTGTTAAAATGCTAATCAGAGAGCTTTTAAGGATACATCACAAATTGTATATGCTCACTCATTCTCTAGACTGCATATCCTCTGCAGGGTCACAGGAGGCCAGGAGCCTTTCCCAGGGAACTTGGGGCACAAGATGGGGCACACACTGGATGAGGTGCCAATCTATCGCAAGGCACAAGCACTCACTCACACAATTTAAACACATAAATTAGCCTTCTTTTCATGTCTTTGGACTTGGGGGAAGAAACTCAAGGGAAACCCACCAAACTGAAGGAGAACATGCAAACCTTATGCACATAGACCCGTAGGCAGGATTCATACCCTGGATCCAGTGCGAATCCACAGAATTAACCACATTACCACCTTGCCACCCTGTCACCCAGATTGCATACTACTGCATTAAATAGTAACATACGTAACATAAGGTTCATTGACAAAATTGACATACCTGTAACAACAACACCAAATCTTTTTTTTTTACACTTTTCAATCTCAACTACAGTAAAGTTCATCAGCAAATATTCTACTGTTTATCATGTTGTTTTTTGTTTGTTTGTTTTTTACAGTTCTTACATCAACTGACCAGGTAGGAGGGAACAAATACATGCACCTTCAGGTTCCAGGTTCACTTCCTGCATGTTCTCCCCGTGCTTGGTGGGTTACTTCTGGATACTCCGGTTTCCTCCCACAGTCCAAAAACATAAAGATTAGCATGATTGGCCAAATTGCAAGTAGTTTGTGAATGATTGTGTGTTTATGTGTGCCCTGTGATGGATTGGTACCCTGTACAGAGTCATGCTGGATAGGCTTCAGACCCCTCACGATCCTATACACAGGATAAAGTGAGTGAGTGAGTGATTTGAGTGTTTATTATTAAGCTTAAATTAAGTATTTAGTCACATCATACACAAGTTTCTGTGAATAAAAAGCTACTTAAAAGCGAATACATTACTATAAGGCAGATAAGGAAATGAGAATAAATTATCAATCCGCCAAACCCAGACCCATCCATCGCATTGCCAGACAGAGAAGTGAGATTTGTCATTCCAGAGAACATTCTAAAGTCCAGTGGTACCATGCTTTACACCACTGCATCCGATGCTTTTCAATGCCCTTGATGTGAGGTTTGTACAGTATGCGGCTGCTGGCCATGGAAACCTATTCCATGAGGTTCTACAGTATATATTGTGGCGTGGGCGGGGTTTCGACTGGCAACCATCATGCTTTGCGGGAGGGGGTTGCTGTGTGTTCACCCTGTTGGGGAAAGTGTTTGGGTTAGTGGCTTCGGTCATGTTGTGTGTGTGTGTGCTAGGTGTGTGATCTACTAAATGTTTTAATTTATGCTAAGGTGTTGCTCATGCTTTTGTATGACTGCATGTGTAAATAAAGTACTCCCAGCCATTTGCATTGGGGAGCAAGGAAGCTCACTTGTCCCTCCAAGTTCCTCCTTAGCAGTTAAAAACGCTACATTGGTGTCAGAAGTGAGATGGAGAGTAACGAGTTGCAGCGCACGCCGGAGGACCTACAAAGAATCCAAACAAGCCGCCGAGTAGCAGAGCAGGTGAGGAGGAAAAAAAACCTCCCTGACGGGGCCAGCGCGAGCAAAGAGCGGCGACCAGAGCGGAGAGGCGAGATGAAGATCCCGACACTGGACCTCAGAGGGGATCCCTACGGTGACCAAGCGCCAGAGCAAGCTACAACTCCGTGCCCCAGGCGTTCCTTGCCCAGGTGGAGCTAGCCGCCACTTCCCGGGCTTCCCTGTCTAAGGCGCTGTGCGAGGCAGAGTGCGCTGAGCCCATAATTTACATTTAGGCATTTGTCAGACGCTCTTATCCAGAGCGACTTACATTTTTACCTCATTACACATTTTGAGCAGTTGAGGGTTAAGGGCCTTGCTCAAGGGACCAGTGGCAACTTGGTGGTTGTGGGGTTTGAACCCGGGATCTTCCGAACCGTAGTCCAATACCTTAACCACTGAGCTATCCCTGACACCACGGCGAAAGAGCTGAGCGATCTCCCGCGGCTCGGGGCCGCTCGGTAGGTGAGCCTAGCCGGGGACAGGGCTACCCGTCGCGGCTAGGCATCGAACAAGCCTCCGAGATTTCGCGACGACACCGAGGCCAGGGACCGCAGGACTACCGCTGTAACGTTCTCAGGCCTGAGGACAGCATACCCCAGCAGCCGTTAAACTAGCTCCGGGGAGCGCAGAGGAGAAGCTGCCTCCCACAGCCGTCTTTGTTTCCCCAACTACTGGATTTAACTTCCATTCAGGACGTGTAGGAAATCGCGCTGGGGTCTACGTGAACTGTAACTTCGGGTTAGCCAGCCTGCTAGTGCCTGCTAGTAGCACACACCAGGGGGGCGGAACTTCCGGTGGTTGCGCCATGTTAACATCCGGTAGCAGACCGAGCGAGAATAATGGGCGAGCTTATGCTGCGTAGCAGTGTGGGGTTGAGTCAGACACAGACCGACACTTTAAAGTCCCTTTTACACGAGTTCGCAGACATTTTCGCGGTAGATGAGCGCGATTGCACTGACCAATTTGGTGCAGCACACGATCGATACGGGAAACGCTGTGGACACTGGGAACGGCCGTGGGGCGCTGGCGAATATTTTCAGCTGCTGGTGCTCTCTCTTGTGCCCTGAGCATATCACACAGCAGTGCAGGAGTCCTCACAGCTGACGCCAGCTATGTGGACCTTGTGTTCGGGCCACCTCCACAATTGGATTTACCCACGAAGCCTGGGTTGGATTATTTTTGTTCTTTAAAAGCCAAATTGTTCCGTGTTCACAAGTTGGCGCGTAAGCACTTGGCGGACGCTGGTGTGAAGCAGCGCCGTGTTTATGATACTCACAGCCGGGAGCGAGACTTTGCTACTGGGGAGCAGGTTTGGGTGTATTTCCCTGGAAGAAAAAAAAAGGGCTCTTGTCTAAGCTTATGTCTCACTGGGTGGGCCTCTGCACGGTAATTGCCCAGCTCTCCGATGTAGTCTACCGGGTGCGGTTGGCAGGGCGGTCGCAAGTGGTCGTGCTCTCCCGGGACTGCCTCGCTCCCTATAAAGTGTGTGTGTGTGCTGGGTGTGTGTTCTATTGAATGTTTTGATTTATGCTAAGGCTAAATTGAATGTGTATGACTGTGTGTGTAAATAAAGTACTCAGAGCCATTTACATTAGGCAGCAATCAAGCTCACTCGTCTCTCCAAGTTCCTCCTTAGCAGTTAAAAATGCTACAATACATATATATATATATATATATATATATATACATACACACATACAGTACATCAGTGGCAGCTGCTCTAAGACTCTTTGTCTTTCGGCTGTTCCCTTTCAGGGGTCGCCACAGCGAATCATTTGCCTCCATCTAACCCTATCTTCTGCATCCTCTTCTCTCACACCAACTAACTTCATGTCCTCTCTCACTGCATCCATAAATCTCCTCTTTGGTCTGCCTCTAGACCTCTTGCCTGGCAGTTCAAACCTCAGCATCCTTCTACCAATATATTCGCCATCTCTCCTCTGAACATGTCCAAACCACCTCAATCTGGCCTCTCTGACTTTATCTCTAAAACATCTAACGTGGGTTGTCCCTCTGATGAGCTCATTCTTGATCCTATCCATCCTTGTCACTCCCAAAGAGAACCTCAACATCTTTAGTTCTGCTACCCTCCAACTCTGCCACTGTCCCGTAGAGCATCGCTGGTCTTACAACTGTCCTGTACACCTTTCCTTTCATTCTCGCTGATACTCTCTCATCGCACAACACACCTGACACTTTTCTTCATCCATTCCAACCTGCCTGTACCTGCCTCTTCACATCCTTTCCACACTCTTCGTTGCTCTGGACCGTTGACCCTAAGTACTTAAAATCCTGCACCTTTTTTACCTCTGCTCCCTGTAGCCTCACCGATCCTCTTGGCTCCCTCTCATTCACACACATGTATTTTGTCTTGCTGCGGCTAACCTTCGTTCCTCTGCTTTCCAGAGCATACCTCTACCTCTTCAAATTTTCCTCCACCTGTTCCCTGCTCTCGCTACAAAGCACAATGTCATCTGCAAACATCATAGTCCATGGAGACTCTTGTCTTACCTCATCTGTCATCCTGTCCATCACCAGGGGGTTAGCAAACAAAAAGGGGCTTAGAGACAATCCTTGATGCAGACCCACCTCCACCTTGAACTCTTCTGTTATACCTACAGCACATCTTACCACTGTTATACAGCTTTTATACATGTCCTGCACCACTCTTACATACTTCTCTGCCACTCCAGACCTTCTCATACAATACCACTGCTCCTCTCTTGGCACCCTGTCATACGCTTTCTCTAAATCTACAACTTCTCTGTACTTCTCCGCCAGCATCCTCAAAGCAAATACTGCATCTGATGTACTTTTTCTAGGCATAAAAACATATTCCTGCTCACCAATGCTCACCTCTGCCCTTAACCTAACTTCCACTACTCTTTCCCACAGCTTCATTGTCTGGCTCATTAGCTTTATACCTCTATAATTGCCACAGCTTTGCACATCTCCCTTGTTCTTAAAAATTGGCACCAATACACTTCTCCTCCATTCCTCTGGAATCCTCTCACTTTCCAAGATCTTGTTAAACAAACTAGTCAGGAACTCTACTGCCACCTCTCGTAAGCACTTCACAGATATGTCTCCACAGATATGTCATAAGGACCAACAGCCTTTCCACTTTTCATCCTCTTCAACGCCCTTCTCACCTCACCTCTACTAATATTTGCTACTTCCTGTTCCTCAACAGTCACCTCTTCTACTCTTTGTTCTCTTTCGTTTTCCTCATTCATCAACTCTTTAAAGTACTCCTTCCATCTTCCCATCACCCTCCTGGCATCTGTCAGTACATTTCCATCTCTATCTTTAATCACTCTAACCTGCTGCACATCCTTCCCATCTCTATCTCTCTGCCTTGCCAACCTGTACAGATCCACCTCTCCCTCCTTACTGTCTAGCCTAACATACTGTACAAGTCCTCATATGCTCTTTGTTTGGCCTTTGCCACCTCTACCTTCACCTTACTCTGCATCTCCCTGTACTCCTGTCTACTCTGTTCAGTCCTCTTAGTGTCCCACTTCTTCTTAGCTAGCCTCTTTCCCTGTATACACTCCTGGACTTCTTCATTCCACCACCAAGTCTCCTTGTCCACTTTCCCCTTACCTGATGATACACCAAGTACCCTCCTACCTGTCTCTCTGATCACATTGGCTGTTGTTGTCCAGTCAACTGAAAGCACCTCCTGAGCACCCATAGCCTGTCTCAACTTCTGCCTAAAGACTACACAACATTCTTCCTTTCTCAGTTTCCACCACTTTGTCCTCTGTTCTGCCTTTGTCCTCTTCACCTTCCTCACCACCAGGGTTATTTAACACACCACCATTCTGTGTTGTCTGGCTACACTCTCCCCTACCAACACTTTGCAGTCACTGATCTCTTTCAGATTACAACGTCGACACAAGATGTAGTCGACCTGAGTGCTTCTGCCTCCACTCTTATATGTCACCCTATGTTCCTGCCTTTTCTGGAAGAAAGTATTTACTAATGCCATTTCCATCCTCTTTGAAAAGTCCACCACCATCTGTCCTTCTACATTCCTGTCCTGCAGACCAAACCTACCTATCACATTTTCATCACCTCTGTTCCCTTTCCCAATGTCCATTAAAGTCTGCACCAATCACCACTCTCTCACCTCTGGGAATGCTCTGCATCACTTCATCTAACTCACTCCAGAATTTCTCCTTTTTCTTTTAACTCACATCCTACCTGTGGGGCATAACCACTAACAACATTATCCCTTCAATTTCCAGCTTCGGACTTATCACCCTATCTGATACTCTCTTCACCTCTAGAACATTCCTTACAAACTCCTCTTTCAGAATAACTCCTACTCCATTTCTTTTCCTATCCACACCATGGTAAAACAATTTGAACCCTGATCCTAAGCTTCTGGCCTTGCTACCTTTCCACCTGGTCTCCTGGACACACAGTATATCCACCTTCCTTCTCTGCATCATATCAACCAATATGCTCAGCTTCCTCTACTATGTCAGAAAATAAATGCTCATATATGCACTGTCGTATTTATATTGGTTTTAATAAAAGTGAGCTAGAATGCGTTAAACTTCATGACTAGCTCGCTCAGAATCAGGTATTTATTGTAGATTGTTTGACGTGATTTTCCTGTCATACATTTCCGTGCAGCACAGCGCAGTAAACCCTCCTGAAGCCCAGCTTCACTGGAGCTCTATGGGCTAGTGATGGGTCATTCATGAACGATTCGTTCTTTTTGAACAAATCTTTAATATGACTCAGATGAACTGATCGCTGATACCGATACTGATACCGATACTTTTTTAAATTTTAGCACACAATATAAATTACATCTACAAAATTATTAATTGTAGCCCATCCACTTGTAGCTTAAAAAAGCAATCCTATAGTGTCCCTTTCATGGTTAAATTAAACACACACACACACACACACACACACACACACACAAAGTGAACACACACCTGGCGCAGAGCAGTTATTTGTTAATCTTAGTTTTTATTAAATAACATTAATGAAGATTTATAAATATTTAAAAAAATGTATTATTAATTTTTTGTTGTTCATTATTACATTGTAAATGAATGACACTTTATTTGTAAAGTGTTACTATTTTTCAACACCGGCAAAATAATCACTTAGGGCAACAAAACACAGCAGAGTAGGGAGAGGTTAACAATGTGTGTGATGTGTGAAAGGAGCTGCATAAGAGAAAGCGTTACATACAAGCTCATTTTAAATATTATATTTCATGCAAAATAAATAAAATCAGTGGTTTAAAAAAGCTCTTAATATCGATGTTTTGACTTTTGGATCGATCATTATCGAAAGTATCAACATTAAGGATCGATACACCCACCCCTAATGAGTAGTTACCTTTGAGTCTTTTCGGTCCTGAGTCATTCGTTCTTTTGTCACGTGACTCCCATAGACGCTCGGCAGTGCAGTACACAGGAAACAGTATTGAACGATTGTGCTAGTGAGTCTTCAAATCCTGAGTCGTTCGTTCCTTTGTCACGTGACTACCATAGACGCTAAGCGGTGCAATAGATTTAAAAGAACAAACGACTCAGATTGGAAGATATAAGAGCTACTAATTATGTTTATTATAATATGTCCTTAGTTGCATTGTAATATTTTCATAACTGGAACTATAACCAAAATATGTGTATGTAGACGTATTGGGGCTCTTTTCAATGAAAACGCAACATTTTAATTTATTTCTGAACAAAAGAACGAAATGACTCAAAAAAAGATTCATTCATTTTGATGAACGAGATTCAAAAAACCGAGTCACTAAAATGATTCGAACTTCCCATCACTACTATAGGCAAGCACAGAGGAGCTTTTTTAATGCAGAAACACTGGACAGTAAGTGGATAAATGCACCAAAATGGATTTCACAATAAAATAAAATAAAATAAAATAAAATTTTACTGGTGTTCCTGTTATTTTGCGTTGTAACAATTTTTAAAACCGAATTTTACAATAAAAGTTAATTGGTGCTACTGTTACTTTGTTTAGTAACGAATTTCAAAGTAAAAATTTTAAATACAATTTTATCGGTGTTATTGTTAATTTGTGTATGTAGCAAATTTCAAAATAAAATTTGTGAATAATATTTCATTGGTGATACTGTTACTTTATGTAACAGTAATATTAATGCCACGGTTCGGGGTGACTGATATTTATTTCACATAATTAATGGTATGTTTGTAACATTTCTCTCATTTCATAAGATATTGATATTATTGTTAATAAGATTTTTTTAATGAAAAAAAAATATGAGAAGTATATGGTCCCACTTTGATGTATGATCAAAGAGACAAGACATTTTCTTGAACTTGAAATAAAAAAAATGCTACAATTAAATATTGAACATTAAAGTAGGAAAATGTGTTTCATGATTGAAAGTAGATACTGTATAGATTCTGAACATACTGTATACAAGTAATGTCAATACAAGAAATGAATTTGACACAAGCAAAACTATGACAGTTCTTTCTAACATTTTTGTAAAATGTTGTGCTGATGGAATAATAATAATAATAATAATAATAATAATAATGTCTCAATCACAGCAATTGTACTGTGTATAAGCAATAACCAAAGTAACTTTATTTTTGGTTGTTAAAACACATTGGGAACTTTATACACGTTATAGTGAACCTGAATGCACCTGCAACAGAGAGCCGTAATGAGGCTCCACACCTGGCACAGGTATATGAGAAAATAATAATAATAATAATAATAATAAAGGTAGTAATGACCTACAAGTTAACCAATCCTGTGTATGTGTATGCGAAGGTTCTAGAAGTCTAACCTCGCAAACTCACCTATCAGATCGATCTGACGCTCGATCCCATCCAGTTTGTCCAGGATGATGCGCTCAGCTGCGCGCTCGAGCCTCGGCAGGAGCTTTGAAGACGGATTCGCGAGAAACATTGTAACATAAAACAGCGTGTAGATCAAAAGCGCAGAGGCGCTCAGAAAGCACGCGGCTTTGGCGACGACCCGACTCCTCATTCTTATAAATAAATAAAATGTAACAAATAAATAATTCGAACAATAGAGGAGTTTAGTCTTTCTGATCTCCTGTACTGTAAATCTAGAAGTCCGGCGCAGTACAGGGTTAAAGCGCTAAAGGGAGTGGCTGCAGGGAGGACAGGAAACACCGGACAGCAGGTTCACCATGAATGGAACAGTCAGGGAAAAAAACTAACAAACCTCTACTGCAAAGCTTTTGTAAATGCAGAGAAATTGTACAGAATTTAACAATGCTCTGTTTGCTTTGCACACAAAAGAAAGAACAACAAAACCGGTTTGTGATCTCTTGGAATTTGTTCATTATTATTATTATTATTATTATAAAGTTCAGGGTATTAGTGCACTGCACCTCTGGCATGGGAATTTCTTAACCTGACAAGTAGACTGTTGATTCAATTTGATTCAACAGAAGTAACGTTTATTGCCCAATTTGTCTCAAGATTAAAGATCTTTGAATCATTAAAAACTATTAAATGTATTTTAGAACGTCTTTTGTAGTTTGGTTAAATGTCATGTCTTGAACAAAACTATAAACTCTTTTTTTTTTTCCTGCCAACCTTTAAGTAGGTCGAGATAATGCACCAACCGCTCATAAATTCGAGAAGAAATACTTTCACAATACATGACTATTTATGGAACATGCAAGTGGTTGGTATTTTCTGCAAAAGCTGTGGTATACACTACTGCTTAAAAGTTTGGGATCACTTTCTAACTCCATAGTCGTCTCTGATTTTGATTTCTTTCTACGCTAAAACAATGCTTAACAGTTGTTATTAAGATATTTCTGCTACTTTTGCTCTGTAAAGCTTCATAACAGCTTTAATCTGAGGTGCTGTTTGTTAATTGGTGATTTCTGAGGCTGGTGACTCTAAATAAACTTCTCTGCAGTAGAGGTAATGTTTTGGTCTTGCTTTACCGGAAGATTTTCATGAAAGACAGCTTCATCATGGTGCTTGATGGGTTTTGCAAATGCACTTGACAATAGCGTTCTTGCAAGAACTTTCCCAGAAAGGCTGACTACACTTTCATAGTTTTAAAATCCCCAGTATTGTTGTAGCAAGTAGAAAATAAATCACTAAACAAAAACAAAGAAATTGCAAAGGATTCCAAACTTGGAAAGAAATGTGTCAAATTTGGATCATTTAATATTTGTAAGTTTACCTAAATATTTTAAGAAGTGTATATTAAAAACTACTCTATCAATTCGATTTATTTTATCGACCAAAAGATATTTAATTCGAAATAAAAAATAAAAGTAAAACTAAAAGTTCCTTCAGGTGTTGAATAATTTCTAAATGCATTACACGGTAATTTAAAGCAATGTTTAATAATACAGTATGTTATACAGTATAACTTGACTGACATTATCGAGGATGGAAACAAAAAACGCATATTTAAATGTAGTGAGTGGTAAATATTTGTGCTATGAATTAGGAATTTTTATTTTATTTGTAAAGGTTTTATTGATGAATAAAAACACTACACATAGTGCATCGCACCAGCACACGCCACAGGGTTTATTCCTTATTTGTGCAATTACTTAAATATCTTCTGTACTGATGACTTAGTCACTATAGTTATGCTGCTGGTGTTGGAATGTCTTAAATAAATCTTTGAAATAAATTTTTTTATTACGCTAATACAGATATGTCACAGTCGGTAAAATTTAACTCATGTTAGTGTGATTTCTTTAAGCGTTCTTGTTTACATTTCATTGCCAAACAACATGCTTTTAGTTTCCTGTACTGTTAAGACTTATCTTCTTTCACTCTTTCCCCTCTTCACGAAAGTACTTTGCGATCCTTATCATATCTCAGGCTTTGATATACATACCCGGTCCACTTTGTCACGTGCCGTCCATGGCTCAAAGATTTATTTCAAAGAACCTAGCAACCAGACGATCATGACAGCTTAAAAAACAAAACAAAGCAAAAGGCTTACTGATAGAGATGCCGTGGCATGGGGTATGCCACAAATGGCCTGTGGGCCACAGCGTACACGTACTCCACCAGGTCATGCAGCATGTATCGGTTAGGCCTGATAGAGAAAGTGTTGTTAAATTACATACAGTTTGTACTGGACATTGTTTAAGTACATAATTCCTGTCAACATGATAAGTCAACATACAGTAAGAAGACAAGACATGTCTTCCTTTCAGCTGATTTGAGCCAACTGCTTATATATTTAATTATTTAATTTTGGATTGAAGCGACCTTCAAAAATTCAGCTTTACCTTCATGTTAATTTTTCAATCTTACGTTCCCTGTACACACTGATGAAATAGGCAGAGTTAAATTTCATATGAACAAAAACCGTCGAAGTCACGGTCGATCAGATTGTTTATGTTCCAACTCATTCTGACAGACAAAACAACAGGGAGGACGTCTCTTAACCAACCAAAACATATAAATATATTTCGCTTTCCACATTTACGGCCTTGGCAAAAGCAAAAATATTAATGTTTAACCACGATAACAGATAAAGTAAGCGCATAAGTTTATCAGGGTTTTATATCACTGTGCTGCTGCTGATTGGTCAGAAAGTGTGCATTAATTCTGTTTAACAGAAACGGTCTCTAAAAATTGCTCTCAATCTGTTATCCGTTAAGAAGCAGAACTCACGCAAGCGTCTAGGTTTATTAATGGTCTTAATTGGGATTGATCAATTAATAGAACTTTAGCACACAAATTAAATGATCTATCATTATATTTCCCCTAATACCATAAAAAAACAAAATTTCATTATATGAATTTTTTTCTTTTTATGTTTCTCAATTTTAAAACTATGTTTCGAGGCATCGGACCAACAATTTAGTGAAAGTGCTCTTAATCACTTGTAAAGCTTTCTCTTTAGAAAAAAATAAAATAACATTAAGAACTAAAATAAAAAAAAATATTACATATGATAAAAAAATAAAATAATATATTGCTTCTTGCATGAGGCCCATCATTGAGTTTCTTTTTTTAATGAAAAATTTAATATTTCTTTAATTTTAAATATTCAGATTATTACAAAGTTTTATAAATTAGCTGATTTTGGATTTTTTTATCATTAATTATCTTTAATACATTTTAAAATGCAACAGTAATCAGTGCTCAATCAGCCTCTGATTAAAATTAGAAGCGAATTTGATTTGATTGAAATTGACCAATAATCAATTTTAATAGACCATTTGTCTCTCAACTGACCGATCACATTTAAGCTGTTTGGACTGAACTGTGTGTTAGGAGAGTGCGTACACAACCACTCTACGATGATAAAGAGCCGCCCAGTGGTTTTCTTTTCATTTATTAAAATAACATGTCCCTTCTAAAATCAGGCCAATCGCAAATGCCTGTCACTGTGACGCCACACCACAAGAGGCCGCTCCTACACTAGTTGATTGACACTGGTGTTTTAGCAAAGACCCGCCCCAAATGAGAAGAAGCTGTCGGCCATTGTTTTTCGCCGCTGGAGCAAAATGTCGCCTAAGCAAGTGTGGTGTACACTCAAAAAAATTTTTCGTTGATCTAACCCAACACTGTTTCTTCAACTAGTTCCACGAAAATGATTTGAATAACCTGGACGTGGTATACTTAAATAAACACAAATAAACAGGGTTAGGTTAAATCAACCAAAGCTAATCATGTAACAATAAAAACAGTTTGTTGTGTCGCTTTAAAGCCTACTGTTTACATTTAAATTACTTACCTAAATTCTGTTACTTTATATTTATGCAAAACACCAACATTCTAAATACTTGAAATTTCATATTTGAATTAACTTAATTCTTCTCGGTTCAACTTAAGTAAAACACATGCTTTCAAATAATCAATTGGAAAAATGCATTTATTCAAGATGTCAGGAGAAACAAGCAAACTGCTTTCAAACACTTTTAATTGTTGTTTTCAATGCTGTTACAAAACATTCAGTAATTTTCCTTTTTTCATATTCAGTACAGTTCCTCATTTCAGTCAAACAAATATTAGCAGCATATAAATGAACCAAAAAAAAAAAAAAATCCTTTTAACTAGCTCTATTAAGTCACAGTTCTACTCAACAAAGCAAATTTTCTAGATTTTGTATTTCCAAAAATAAAAGCAACTGTAACTTACATTAGGAAGATTCACAGGAAATGAAAAAAGGGGAAAAACATATCATAAATATTATTGCAATAAAAATACTGAATAGTCTGGTACTGATATTCTTTGCTGCCATGCCCCCTTTCCTTTTGAAGACTCTGATCAGCTGAGTGGAGTACTGATCAAGCTGGAAACCAAAGGAATGGTGGTAATCCTGATAAATTCAGCACTCAACTACAACACAAAGTTCACATTAACTTATAGGCACTGTACACTGCCATCTCAGTTAGCATTTCAGATCAAGTTAGCAAAGCACTGTGAGCTTAAAGTGTTTTTATGTAAAGTGTATTTCATGCCATAATGGCCATGGTCTAACCTGTAATGTTTGAGCAGGAGGGACCTTGAGGATACTGATCTAGAACATTGCACTGCCACATCAAAGCCCTGAAGGAAATGAATAAAGGGAAAAAAAAACATAGCATAAATATTATTGCTATAAAAATCTGAATAAATCTGACTAGGGTTGTGCCAATATTGATTTTTTTTCTTTATCAATCAGTTTTCCTATAAAATCTCGATTATCATCATATCTATTTAGGTAAAATACTACCACACTATATTTATAGCCTATTTTTATTAGGTTCAACAAGTAAACACAAACACCTATTTTTATATGAAAAAATAGGAAATGTTGCACGTTAACACCATCAAAAATAATCAAAAACTGTTCAAAATAGTTATAACTCAGAGATAACTATTATTATGTTGTTTAAAAAGGCTGAATATACTGATAATGTTAGCGTATTAGTAAGCAACGTGTTTAATTCCAATTTGGCCGGGAGAAAATTCATACTGTACCGCCGCCCTCACCTTGCACTGTCTCCCTCACTCACTCCTCCTCTAGTATGTGCTCACGCGTCCACAAAGGTGTTTTTTTTTTTTTTTTTACCGCAAATCTCAAGGTAATTTATAACATGATCATACCAATACTTTATACGATATACTGTAAGAAACATATGTGATTTTACCACTAACATATCAATCGCTTACCACTATTTTGAAGGATACCAGTTGCTTCTGGAACAGTGCAGTGCAAACAGTCTGGCGCTTCTGTGACTAACAACCTCACAGCTAAGCTAGTTTGAACAATGCTAACCATCAAATGTTTAGCATGGTAAATTTAAATTAAATGCAGAAATGTAGTTCTGAAGACGAGTTTACTAACTCAGATTAAACCACATCTTATTCACCTATCAACCTTTAAAGGAAACATTATGATATATTTTATAGAGACATATGAATCTTACCTAACATAAGATGTCCTTTTTAGTACGAAGTTTTCCTCAGGTAGATGCCGAAACCCGCACATGCGCAGTGCACAAAATAAGACGGGACAAACAGGACGAAACAGGATCACATTAAGATAACATAAAACAACTTAGTAAATTTGATGTGAAGAGTTTTTAAGTAGGGTTAACCTAACTCTCTCACGTATTTTTATAAAACAGGTATTTATTGCATTATTTAAACGTTATCTGCCTTCTTTAAATGAACTGCGGCAAAAAAGCATTTTTTTGAGTGTACAGTTGTTGGGTGTAATAGCGCACACAGCAGTCGTCATTCACTACCGACATCTGAGCCGCTGAGGACGCAGTGGCTGAATTTAGTTTTTAAAGCTAACGTCCCCGCCGATCTACCTAAATGCGTTCATGTTTGCGCTAATCATTTTTCACCAGACTGCTTTATAAACGCGGGTCAATATAAAGCAGGTTTTACTAGGAAGCTGCTCCTAAAAAATGGATCTGTACTAACGCTTCGTGTTCCTGCTTCATCTTCACCAGGCTCGGTGAATAATTTCTTTTCCTATGAACCTTTGCAGATCGCCTTTTCTAATAATCACGATGAATGCGGAGTGTAAGTTAACTTATACTCTAATAAAACATGGTTATGGCCTCTTCTCTGTGTACATCCGTCTCTATATAATCCCTAATCGCCCGTTTATAATAAACAATGCATTAAGGTGATTGTCTAGTTGCAAACTGTGTACATAGTCGGAAAACTATATTATGCTTACCTTTGTTACGTTAGATGGTTTATAACGATGTCTGTCGAAGATTAAGAAGTCATGTCATAAACACATCAGTAAACACATCGCGTCCGTATCTCTCTCAGTAAGCTTCTCCACTCTATGTTGTTGTTGCTCGCCGCAGCGTAACAGCCCGTTTATTCATGCCCATGCAGTGATGAGAAAGACAAATCGAGTCGATGCATGTCCATTCTTTTAATTTCTGCGTTGCTTAGCAGAGATCATAAGCATTTAAAGGAACATGCACTGAAATAGGTTGCTGAGAACAGAGCTAGTTTTTACCAGTTAAAAGTAGTGTTTTTTTTACACAACCATTAAGAATTTTTAATTAAATATATTACAAACTTTTCATTAGGACCCTAAAGATCATATTAACATTTAATGAAAAATGTTTCTGGATGACCCCTTTAAGACAAAAAACAAAGAGCAGTTCCCAGCTGGGGTTTACACCCTACCGCAACTATTCAGCAAGACTGCACACAATTAGGATGATAAGACGAATAGACGGTCTCTCAAAAAAAAATGCAGGAATTCTGATATTCATAAAGAAACGCCTGCCGTTCTCGCTGCTAATGAGTGGCCATTATTGGCTCGACAAACACAAAGTGACCGATGTGTGTGTTTATTTAAAAGTCTTTAGGTGCAGAGTATTTATTTGTTATTGATTGACGCAGCTTTGTTTCATGTGCTCAGGGGTGGACTGGGACCAAAAACTGGCCCTTGACTTCCTGGCCTACAGCAGCCCACATCATTTAATGGCTCATTAATGTAGAGAACATTTTTAACACCAGTTACTAGTATAAAAATATAACACAATACAGAAATTAATGCTATTTAAACATATTATTTGAAGTAGAACTGAACATATATTGGGTCATATTTGTAAAACAAAGAAACAAAGGAAAAGAACATCAAGAAAAACAACATATAAATCTATAAAGACAATATTTTAAATAGAATGGCAATAAAACTGAACAGGTGAGCTGAAATAAAATCAGTAGCAGCATTAGCTCACGCTACTAAACTAGTTACATATTTTAATTATTATGGTAGTCAATATTAATTCAAAATAATGCTGAGTTGTTGTTTAGTTTAATTGCCATTCTTTTCATTTGGCTCTGGTAGATCAGGGGGTTGGTGTTGGTCATCATCAGCAGGCACTGGTTCATCATCACTGATCCTGCTGTACTTGCAGCTTACACTGATGAGTGTTATATCTTACACTGATGAGTGTTATATCTTACACTGATGAGTGGTATACTGTATCTTACACTGCAAAATGTTCATGATATCTCACAAACAAAAAGGCCAATTTGTCTTTTCCTCATAATGTGTTTAGGTGAAATTGCACCCATAGAAGTGTGATAAATATGCAAAGAGAAAAAATCAGAAAGGGGCAATTATTTTTCCATGGCCTTGCACATGTAGTCAGATTGTTCCACTGGGATGAACCTGTGCCAGGTGGAGTTATAGCACTTTTGAAATCATACTAACTTTAAAATGACATGAATAACTTTGAAAAAGGAATATGATTTTTAACACACTTGACTCAATAAATGACAATGCAAAAAATATTTTCCAACAGCCTGTAAATTATACACTTTAGCAGTATTGTCTTGCATCTTTTGAAATTAACAAATAAATAAATCATAATACTGCTAAAATGTCTTATTTTGCTGTCAAACTGTTTGAAAGCCTGCTGGGTCTCTGTGAGACTGGTGCTACTGGACACTGAAAATATTTTATTAGTACACAGTTTTATATGTTGTTTGATGTCTTATTGTTCTTTCCTTTGTTTCTTTGTTTTACAAATATGACCCAATATATGTTCAGTGATACTTTTTTTTTATTTACATTTACATTTTTATATTCCTAAAGCTTTTTCTTATTTTTGCGTAATTTTTAGCTCCACCTTTTCTTCTTCCTCCTTTTATTCATGGAAATTATTATTAATTTGATGGAGAAATTCGCTGTATCAAGAAAGGATCAATATCTCTTTCTCCATAAATTAAAAGTGAAGGGGTCGGGGAGAGGGTGTGTGTGTTTTAGCTCCCACATTGGCCAGCCAGCGGCCCACCGGAAAACTCACAGTGCTCCAGATCACCAGTCCGCCACTGCATGTGCTGCGCATTATAAGAAGTGCATACAGCACTTAGATAAGCAAAAAGTTCCTTGATAAAAGTTAAGGAAGGGAAACCGCTTGATCTTTAGTCGAGCATATGCTATTCAACTGGTTTTAGATTTGATACATGATATAAAAAGATAATGAAATATGTTCCCTTGCCATAAATAAACATTTTTAAGTTATAATACTTTCTTAGATCCTAATTGAATTTATTTTCACTGCTGTTTAAAATAGTTATTTCTATGTGATCATTAATCATCAATTCTGACTTCAATTCTGATTTTAGAAAAAAAAATTGTGTACAAAATGTATGTATGTATGTATATGTAACTTGTTTATATTTTCAATAAAAAAGACTTTTATAAAAAAAATAATTAACCACAGGACAAACCTCAGTTTTAATGAACTCTATAAGTGGGTTAATATCACTATATTATACGCCTTTGGTTTCCTCCTTATGATACACATAAGGGTATATTACAAATGAACACCCCCCCCCCAAAAAAAAAAAAAAAAAATTGTTCCTAATTTAGTTGTGTACAGCGAAATGTTGCAGGGCAATGAATCAAACATCTTAAATTTATTACATTTTCTGTCTTTAATATCAATACCATTTAAACAAATTTCTTTAATCATTAAATACTTAAGGGAATCACTAAAGCCCTGCGGAAGTCTCACAAATCCTGCTGGTATTGCGTCAACTACAATATTAAATTCACATGGAGGTATTGAAATAGCAAATTTCTCTAAGGATTCAGAGTATCCAAGCAAATATCCTTTATTATTTATCATTTGAGAGATCATAAGAATATTGTTTTTAACCCAATTATCATAGAAACTTTATTTGGCAAGCGCAAGACGTTTGTTCAGCGTTGCCGATGGAACAAAGTCTAAATTACGACGTGGTTAAACAAACTGTTCTTGCTTATGAGTTGGTGCCGGAGGCGTATAAACAATAATTTAGAGCCCATAAGAAAGCAGACAAACAAACTTTTGTTGAATTCGCCAGAGAAAAGCAAGCTCTTTTTGAAAAGTGGTGTGCTGCAAATAAAACTACTACTTTTGAAGCTTTGAAAGAGTTAGTCTTATTAGAAGACTTTAAGAACTGTGTATTTAAAAATATAGTGGTATACTTAAACGAACAGAAAGTCACGTCCCTGGTAGCAGCCGCTGTACTGGCTGACGAATTAGTTTTTTAACAGATCGAACAGGTTTTTCTCTTACAGTAAGAGGTGATAAATTTGCTGTCCATGGGGTTGAAGGGCAGGTTAAAACGTCAGCAGGTAGTGTGAGACCTGCAAGGGGAGGAGTTTTTAGAAGTTCCCATTATCGCACTGGAGGAGGCAGTGTATGTTTTTATTGCCTTAGTGCTGATTATCTTATTTCAGACTGCGAAGCCTGGAAAAAGAAAAATGCGTTAGCTAAATCTAAAAGTGTAGGTTTTATACAAAAACAGACAAAGCATGTTTTACCTGGTCAAGCTATGGCAGCATATAAACCCTTCATGTTGCAGGGGTGGGTGACAGACAGTACTAAAAGCATTCCTAGATCAGTGTCTGTTCTGCGGGATACAGGTACACTCCCTTTGTCACAGAAAACCTACACGGGTGCTGATGTAATTTTGCGGGGCATAGGAGCAGGCTGTGTCAAAGTCCTGCTCCACACTGTCCATCTTCAAACAGATATAGTGAGGGGTAAAGTGTGTGTTGGAATTTGCACTGAACTCCCTGTAGAAGGTGTTGATATTATTTTAGGAAACGACCTAGCAGGTGGTGTTGTTTTCCCTCAAGCAATTGTTGTAAATACCCTCATAACAGATGTGAAAAGTGACCTCTCCTTTCAATTTCCAGCAGTGTTTTCGTCATGTGTGGTTACACGAGCACAAGCGCAAAAATATGATGATGTAGTTGATATATCTAATTCTTTTCTTCAATCAACACCTATGACAGGAAGGTTGTATGTTGAACCGACTTTATCTAACTATGATTTTGCGCTATTACAGATGGGTCGTTCGCAATTAGCAGCGGCGCGAAAAGCTGATCCAACATTAGCTGATGCTAATGTTGATAAATGATAAATAGTGTCACCAAGCCAAACTGTTTTCCGTTGCCTAGGATGGAGGACTGTGTTGATCGTGTTGGTGCCTCATCCTTTGTGACAAAATTAGACTTATTAAATGGGTACTGGCAAGTGCCCCTTACGCATTTGTGACACCAGATAATTTCCTGCAGTACACTGTTATGGCCTTTGGTATGCGAAACGCTCCAGCTACCTTTCAAAGGTTAATGCAAAAAGTTTTATCTGGTGTGAAAAATTGTAAAGCATATCTTGATGATGTTGTTGTTTATTCAAGTTCGTGGAGTGAGCACATGAACTCGCTACATGAAGTGTTTGCTTGTTTGGAAAAAGCGTCTTTAACAGTGAACCTAAAAAAATGTGAATTTGGAAAAGCCGTGGTCACTTACTAGGGTAAGCAGGTTGGCCAGGGCCAGGTGCGTCCTGTTAGTGCCAAAGTGGATGCATTTAGGAATTTTTCCATTCCCAGGTCAAAAAGAGAGCTGCGCCGCTTTCTGGGCATGGTTAAATACTACCGTGCGTTCTGTAAAAAAAAAAATTCTGTTGTATGCCCTTTAACCGACTTATTAAGCTTTTGTTTGGAGTCATGAGTGCGATAATACCTTTAATGCTGCCAAAGACCTCTTGTGTAGTGCCCCAGTTCTCTCCGCCCCCGATTTTTCCAAACCATTTAAGCTGGAGGTGCATTAGGCGCAGGTGCGGTCTTACTACGAGAAGCCGAAGCAGGAATTGACCACCCTGTGTGTTATTTTTCAAAAAAAATTTCTAAAATACAGCAGCGTTGCAGCACTATTGAAAAGGAGGCCTTAGCGTTACTCCTTGCCCTTCAACAATGTGAGGTCTATGTCGGTGGTAGTTCCCTACCTGTAGTAGTTTATACAGACCACAACCCCTTGGTCTTCCTATGCATGGCGAACTTAAATCAGAGGCTAATACCCCGGGCCAGGGGTAGCTTAGTGGTTAAGGCATTGGACTACGGAATACGGTTCATAAGATCCCAGGTTCAAACCCCACAACCACCAAGTTGCCACTGTTGGGCCCTTGAGCAAGGCCCTTAACCCTCAACTGCTCAGATGTATAATGAGATAAAAATGTAAGTCGCTCTGGATAAGAGCGTCTGCCAAATGCCCAAATGTAAATGTAAATGTAATGCGGTGGTCTTTGATGGTCCAAAGTTTTAACCTTGACATACGCCACAAAAAGGGTACTGAAAATATTTTAGCAGACGGTCTGTCTAGGTCGTGAAAATAGAAATGTATTTCTATGTTGTTATTGTCAAAATGGGTATATATGACATGTATGTGTTGCATGCATAGCTCTTGTTGCTGCGTGCGCGCTCTCTCTCTCGCACACTCTCTCTCTCTCACACAGGTGGCCCCGCCCTAATTGAACGTGCCGCTACGTGCCCCGTGGTTGGGTGACCTGGGACCTGTGCGTCTTTAAAAGTGACGACGTTGGTAAATATTGTGGTATACGGTGGTACAGTTTTCCGTTAATTGTTTTTTCTTTCTCCTTTTTTTAATGTGGCTGTATGTTTTCGCCTGCCATTGTAAATAGTGTAATCTTTTGTTTCTGTGTATGTGGGTGCTTGGGAAGCTGTAGGGGTTGGGTGCCATTTTATTTGATAAAACTCGTTTTCTCCTGTTTTTCGAATAGTTAGGGAGATAGTTTAGCCCCTGTGTTTTTTGGTTTTGGCTTTTTCCTTTGTAGTATATTTAGTTTGTGGGAGGAGTAAGAAATAATAGTTTTGTTTAGTATTTTGGCCTTGGCCCAATTGGTTTTATAATAAAAAAAGAGAACAAAAGCACATAAATCTGGTGTAAAGCTTTATTATTTATGTTATGCTCTGGACCCTAGACCTGGGACGTAACATTCTTATATTTAACATTTTTGTTATTCCATATTAGCTATTTATGAGGAGAAAAAAAATATGCTTATATATAAGAGTCCAAAATAATAGAGCCTGTCTATGAAAATTAGATACTGTAACTGAATCGGACGTTTGTTAACCTCAAAATCACATTTCAAAATAAACTCAATGATACCAACTCTTTCAAAAATTAGATTTGGAATTATATTCCTTATTTTATCTTTATGTTTAATATAATGTTTAATCCAGTTCAACTTGAAAATAATATTTAAAGAGTCAATCACATTTACCTACTTGATCATATGAATCACATAAATTATTTTTATTTAAATAGTGAGGTTTGTTTTTCCAAATGAAATAAAATTTTTAGATCTTGGTACATCTAAAACTATAGCAGGATAAACTAAACAACATAGTCCCTCAGCGATAAATCTCTCATAAGCCACATATCAAATTTCTTTTTAATTTTTAATGCAAGGGGTTGGAAATTAAATTGTAGATCTTTGCAAATATTGATACCAAGATAAGTTACTTTTCCCTAATTGAAATATCTTCATATTCAGTTAAAGGAATATCATTATCTATCAGGAAAAAGGGTACATTTTTTGATATTTAAAACTAAACCTGACACTTCAGAAAATATTTTAAGGCACTCTATAATTTTCTTAACTTGTGTTACATCTTTAAAAAAAAATATCTATATCACCAGCAAGCTGACAACATTTGATTTCCATGTCTCTAATTTTAATGCCTTGAAAGGTGTTGTTATGTAATGCCATCGTCTGCATAACTAAAAGAAATAAAAATGGAGTCGCTGGGAATCCCTGTTTTATTCCCCGGGAGATACTAAATCTAAGTGTTTTTTCCCATGGAAGTTTAACTGAACTATTACAGTCACTATATAAAGTTTTATTGCTCTTTTAAAGTATTGACCAAAACCATATGAATATATATATACATATTAGTATATGTAACTACTATCAGCTATGTAGTCCTTGTAATCTATTAAAACTGACTATCTGTCATCTACTGTATAATTGTATCTAAACATACACTTTATTCTTTGTGCAAAAATTTGAGACAATAATTTGACATCATTAATAATTAATGTTATAGGTCTTCAATTATGAAGGAACAAGCAATCTTTATTGGGTTTAGGTATCAATGTAATTAGGCCTTGACACATAGATGAGGGAAGCCTACAAGGTTCTATATTGTAGCTTTCTTAAAAACTCAAAATAAAAATTTAGAAACACAATCTTAGTTACCTTATAAAATTCACCTGTAAGACCATCATTTCTGGGGGATTTATTATCTTTTAGCTTACTTATGTTCTTTTTCAATTTTTCTAAAGTTATATCTTGATCACAAAGTTCTTTTTGTGTTTCGTCAATACTCTGGGCACTATTTTTTTTATATAAGAAATAAATTAAGGGAATTTGACCCATTATATTAAAAGTAAATTTCTTCTATAAAGTTTAATTTTTTTTTAGGGTCTTCGGATATCTGTTCATTAATTTTAAGTTTATGAATACTATTTTGACTGAAATCTATTTTTTCTTAATTAAGAAAGTATTTGGTATTTCTTTCGTCATGTTCCAACCATTTCTGTCTAGCACGAACGCTCCCTGTGTCAAATTTTCATAAATATTGTCCAATTCTGATTGTAATTCAGTTAACATATATCAGCTTGAGTTTTACTCAGTCTTCTCATAAACAGAAATGATTTTCTTAAGTATCCTGTCTTGTCTGAATCTTTTTTCCTTAAATAATTCTTTTCCCCTTCTAATGGCCACATTACGATCCGAAATTTTGTATATATTTCTTAAATATTTGATCCTTCTTGTTTTTTTCCAAATTTACGCTTTTTACTACATTTTGTTTAAATCATTTATCGCTCAAAAGCATTTATCGCTTGATTGATTCTTTATACACACTATTAAAGTGATCATATTGTGATCTAAGAAAACTGAGGGTTTTATTTCAGTTTCTCCCACATTATTCAATAAATCAGATGAAATAAACCAAAAGTCGATCCTAGATCTCCTAGATAAATCTTTGTTATTTTAAGTGAACTGGCATCAAAGTGGATTTTCCATACAAGTTTCCATACAAGTATAAGTTTCCATACATCGCAAAAGTCTAAGTAAGATTATTGAATTCTCCATAAGTGCCTTTGAGGGGGACAGTCTTTAATCGGGTCATTTATACAACTCATTTATATTAATTTAGCATTGGTGAAAGAATTCAATAAGGCATTGATTTGAAAAAAAGAAGAGTATTTTTGTAGCTGTCATTATGGCCATATACTGTACATTACCTAAAATAATAACCTTCTCCATATATTCAACAACTAATATTATCCATCTTCCTGAATCATGAACTATGTTATTAAGGATTTTTCCTTGAAAGCATCCCATTAATATGGCAACACCAGCAGATTTGCTATTTCCGTACAACATCCATATATACTCAGCAAAAAAAGAAACGTCCTCTGATCTTCAACTGTTTTTACTTTCAGTTAACTTAATGTGTAAATATTTGTATGAACACTAAAAGAGTCAACACCATAAGACATAAACTAAAAATGTGTTCACAATGTGTTCCTGAATGAAGGGAGGCTCAAAATTAAAAGTACCAGTCAGTATCTGGTGTGGACACCAGCTGCTTGAAGTACTGCAGTGCATCTCCTCCTCATGGACTGCCTATTGCGGACAGGCTGAGCACTGATGGAGGGATTGTGTGTTCCTGGTGTGACTCGGGACAGCCTGTACCTGTCGCATAACAAGGCAGTATCATTACAGTCTTATTTCTTTACCCTCAATGATGGCTCTGACTCCAACAAAGAAAGCCTTTTTCCCTTGTTTCCATGCCTCTTCAATTTGTGGCCACAGTTTGAATTATCTTCAAATATACAAAAAAAGCGAAAAGACACTCTTATTTTGCATAGGTTATTTGTTTAATTCTCAAAGTTCGTAAAAATAACTTTTAAACGAGAGAAAAACTATTAAAATCCTTGTTCGCCTTCTCAGCGTTAGGTAGTAAGTGACATGATTTGAAAACATGATTTGACTCCTTTCGTTTGTCTTCAAGTACCTCTCATCCCGTCCCTCTAAGGCAGCTCGGCCAATCAGCTCTCTCTTGAACTGCGGGATGGCTGTGAGAGGTTACAGCATCACCCAGGATGCTGGTTACCCAGAAATCAAACTCGCAATCTCCGGATGATAGGGCGAGGACTTTATCACTGCCCCACTCGGAGGACTAGATTAAACATTTACTTGACACTGGAAAGAGTCTTCAGTGTCAGCAGTGTCAGTAAAAATCAGAGGTAGAGCTTTAACACTTATATTAATTAAGATCTTATTAATCTTATTAACTTTAGGCAGAACTGACATGATGGGTGAACAATCTACAACCTTTTAATGTAATTATAAAACATGACAAATTAAGAAACTGGATTTTTTGTTGTACAGACATTTTATACAGTAAATAGGTCATTTATAAAAACATGAGAAGTTTTTTATTATATTGAACAACCTATGTTTAGGATTCTCATATGCCTCTAGAATAACTGTAGGAATTTACAATACAAACTGTTCAACCTGTTACAGTCTTACAGAAACTGGCAGTAAATGCAAGTCTTTCAGAAGGGTTTAATAACATTTTGAATCTCCCATCGCTGTCCTGAGCACTCCTTTATAACAAGTGTGTGATGGTGTATTTCCGCACATCTGTTTGTCTTTCGGTTGCGCAGTTCACCACCCTGTAGACAACACAGCCATAATGAGTATTTATCCTAAATATGCTGTTGTTTCTATCCACACAAGTCTTTTGATTAGATTATTCGTTATCATTTTTATGATCTAATTGGTTTTTGATTAAAGTTATTTTTACTTTCAGACCTGTTTAAAGTCCCAGTAAATGCCCATATCGTTCTTCAAGGCCTCTTTGCACGAATACAAACCAGGAACCTCCCCTGTGCCAGAATCCGCCAGACACCTGTTGTCATTGTATTTGTGAGATTTGATCCCACCAACGTACAACTCACCACTTTTTCTGTAAAAGGTATTCTGTAAAAGCAAACAAAGAGATGAGTCCTTGTATATTGTGTGTGGATGTGTGCGCAGAGTGACAGGTGATGAATTTAGGTCTCGTTACACAAACTCACCTGAGGACCGTAATAGTGGCATCCATAGGCTACAGGAATATGACCTGGTACTGGACCTTGGTCCAAGCAGAGCTGTGCATCTAGATTTGTCATCTTTATGGAGGAAAATATGAGGATGAATTTTAAACAATGAATTTTTTATATATATTTTTAAATTGTTAAAATATGTAGACTTGTTTGATTTAAAAAATTTGTATTTAAATTGGAAACTATTCTTGAATACATCTCAATGACAAAAAAGTTTGTAATATTTAAAAAGCAGAAAAAAAGTCAGACGCTCCCTATAGAAATAAAGCTTCAGACTTAATTCCTTCCATTACCATTATTAGATTAGATTAAATTAGATTCAACTTTATTGTCATTACACATGTACAAGTACATGGCAACGAAATGCAGTTTAGGGGTGTTCCTTGGATATTAAAATGAGGGGCGCACTAGCGGGGAATACAGACATGACAGGTGGGGCGCAATGAACGAGAGGGAATTAGTGGAAAATAATAGGAAAGTACATATTCTTATTCTTGCTTTTCTTTATTGACAAAGATTGGACACCCGAAACAAAAAATCAAATGCAAAGAAATGGATCATTAATACAACTAAATTAACATAACATCAGAGAAAAGTGGAACCATAGTGCAACAATAACGGTTTAACATTGGCATGTTAATTGCAGAGGAACAATACTGTATATAAGGAAACATTCGGTATTATGTATGTAATTTCATTTATTCCAATGTGTATGCTGATGTTTCTGTATTTAATATATATATATATATATATATATATATATATATATATATATTTTTTTTTTTTTTTTTTTTTTTTATCAGGCAGTACTAGTCTGGCATTTCTAGTTTTCAGTGTGGCAACAAAGTTCCTTTTTGATCCTTCAGGCGCTGAACAAAAGGGAAGATCAATATCGTTCTACGCTTTTTGTTTGTGTGACATTTTGCGATGATCCCTAAATCATTCGTTGTGCCGTAGAGAATAATGGTGTTTATGCTTTTAAACATGTATAATTTAAGGCGGATGTAGCTTAAAGACAATGTAGAGAGGAAATATATGTGGGTATCTTATTTGCGGGTTTATTTACGCAGCTATTGAATTTGGAGATGCAAATATAAAACTAACTTTACTGCTGTCACAAACCGAGTCAGTAGCATACTGTATGTAGTGAGCACTATCAGCCTAATCAACCAAAAAGCCAGCCGAAAAAAAAATATGATGAAGCCTATGTTGCGCTTGGATTCATGGTGGAGATGGGGGGCGCAGAGGAGAGACCCGTGTGTGTTTTGTGTCTTAAAGTTCAAGTAGGCTTTATTGTCACTTCAATCATATACAGTTAGTACACAGTGAAACGAAACAACGTTCCTCCAGGACCAAGGTGCTACAAACAACATAAATTTACAACATAAATCAACAGAAAAACTAAACTAGCTAACTAAGAGGCCTAGTTAGCTGGCTTGTAGAGACAAGACAGATTGACCTAACATAAATTACAACATTAATTAACAAAAACTAACCGCTTAAACCGCTGGCAGCAGACAGCATGAGACCGAACGAAGTAGGAAGACACTTAGAGACAACACACCCCAGTCACGTTAATAAGCCACTCGACTTCTTTGAAAGAAAGATAAGTGATGAAGTAAGCCTGTTATATCAATTGCATGTGTACTTTATCTGTTTTGAACTTGGTGTTATTTGATTTTTTTGGTTTAAGGAATTGATTTTTCAATAAATAGTAAACTTGGCCGATTTCGTTATCATTTTGTTGTCAAGTGGGGCTTAAAATGTCTCTCACCCCCTTAAGTGGGGAATGACAGAAAATGTTTGAGAACCACTGGTCTAACCAGAAGTGCAATAAGCAAAAAGTAAAAGGTAAAATTCTAAGTACACTTAAAATGGATATGTGCAGGGAGAAGCTAGGGGTAATTATTACAGAAGGATTTTATGTGAGCATAATATACAGATTGCTAGTAACTATTATTATAAATTTACAATGGATGAACAGTATATACAAGTTGCTATTAACTGTAGTCAGGAATTTGCAAATAGATATAAACATGATATACAGGTTGCTATTTTCTATAGACAGAAATTTACAAGCAGACATGTACAGATATACTGTATACACAATCAGAAGTTTACAAACAGATTGTGCATGGATATTTGTTTCTTCAAACAGGTATGTACATTGTAGTGCAGTCCACATTAAATAGTGTAATGGTAATGGGAAGAGTATAGGAGTGTGTGAGGGGTGGGCAGGTGTCAGTGGGGGGGGGCAGAGTTCAATAAGGAGACAGCTCTGGGAAAGAAACTGTTCCTCAGACTGCTGGTTCTTGACCTGGCACACCTGAAGCGCCTACCAGAAGGCAGAAGAGAAAACAGTTTGTGGGCGGGTTGAGAGTAATCCTTAAGAATACTGCATGCTCGACGATGCTCTTTCTTTTGAATGTCTTCAATGGCTGGAAGTGGAGTCCCTATAATAGGCTGGGCAGTTTTCACCACCCGCTGCAGTGCCTTACGCTCAGCAACAAAGTGACCAGGCTAGAGGTGTTGGTGGACCAGGATAAGTTCTCTGAAATGTGGGTCCCCAGGAACTTAAAAGATGAGACAGGCTCAACAGCCATCCTGTTGATATGAATGAGTTCATGTGAACCTCTGCTTACTTTCCTGAAGTCCACAATAAGCTCCTTGGTCTTATTGGTGTTAAGAAGCAGATTATTGTCCATGCACCAAGTGGCCAGGTGCTTGATCTCATTGTGCATAAACAAGCTTTAGCTAGTCCAGAATGCAGCAGCGAGAGTCCTCACTAGAACCAGAAGATACGAGCACATCACACCTATCTTATGTACACTTCAATGGCTCCCTGTGAAATTTTCGCATTGATTTTAAAATACTACTTTTGACATATAAAGCATTAAATGGTCTCGCACCACAGTATCTAAATGGACTGCTAGTGTCTTACGATCCGCCACGCCTACTTCGATCAAAGAATGCAGGCTGCTTATCAGTACCGCGTATTATGAAAACAGCTGGGGGCAGAGCTTTTTCTTACAAAGCCCCAAAATTATGGAATAGTCTTCCAAATAGTAATCGGTTAAAAACCTATTTATTTATTCAAGCATTTTTATAAATAGATTTGCCTTAGGTAAATGAGCAGATCTGGGGGACTTATGGACGTAGAGTATTATGGTGAACTGGTATGTTTAGATGCTGTCTTCCCCACTCTCATTGATCACTCACGTTTGTTGACGGTGAGGTGATTGGTTGCTTTACATCTCAGGGAGCCCTCATGTCTGTGTTTCCTTCTAGCTCTCCCTTTTAGTTATGCTGTCATAGTTAGTCCTGCCGGGGCTCTGCTTGCACTCTACAGTTAATATACATTTACATTATACATTATATGACTGTGACCATACCTAACTGTTATCTCTTCTCTTCTGCTCTCTCTCCCGCTCTTTTTCTTCCCTCTTTCTCCTTCCCTCTCTCTGTCGAGCTACACATGTCGTTCCTGAGCTACCAGTGATCCAGACTTCCTCTGCCCTCTGGACCTGTCTGACCCATCTTGGTGCCCCGCTTCTGGTTGGAGATCTCGTCACATGGATGCCCCGTGTGTCTTTTTGGGATGTGTCTCATCTCTGGGGATGGTTCTCTCTACCTAGAAGACGGTTCTGGCCTCGACTAGTGTTTCTCGGAGGACTTGACCGTTCGATCGTTTAGGACTGGAACTTCATACAAGTCTACCTAAGTTTTCAATAACTAACTGGACTCCATATTAACATCAACTAATGTTTCTGTTATGCTAAACTGCCTGCCAACTAACACACAGTATGAATGCAGATCAATTCCTGCTCTCTGTTTCACCCAAATGAGGATGGGTTCTCTGTTGAGTCTGGTTCCTCTCAAGGTTTCTTCCTACTACCATCTCAGGGAGTTTTTTCTTGCCACTGTCGCCCTGGGCCTGCTCACCAGGGACTATCTGACCATTTTGATTCATACACATTCAAATTACATACAAACTTAGATAATTATTTTGATTGTGTAAAGCTTCTTTGGGACAATGCCAATTGTTAAAAGCGCTATACAAATAAAATTAAAATAAATTGAATCTCCTCCCTGTAGGCAATCTCATCTTTGTTGCTCATGAGGCCGATGGTATTGTCTGCAAACTTGATGTTGTTAGTTCCATACACAGGCCTGCAGTAGTGGGTAAAGAGGGAGTAAAGGAAGGCGCTTAGCACTGGTGGTACGCCAGTGTTGAGCGTGACAGTAGTGGAACAGATGTGGCCTGACCTAACATGATGGGGTCTGTCGGTCAAAAAGTCCATAATCCATTTACAAAGTGAGGTGTTAATATTCAGATCTCTAAGTTTGGTTATTTACTTAAAGGATAAAACAGTATTAAATGCTGAGCTAAAGTCAACAAACAACATTCGTGCATAGGTGTTTTTACTGTCCAAGTGTGTAAGTACAGAGTGCAGTGCTATGAAGACTGCATCATCTGTGCTCCTGTTGGCACGGTAAGCAAACTGGTGTGGGTCTAGTGAGGATTGGAAAGAGTCCTTTAGGTGTGTCAGGACCAACCGCTCAAAGCACTTTATAATGATGGGTGTGAGTGCTACGGGGCAGTAGTCATTCAGGCACGTTGCGCTAGAGTGTTTCGACACTGGCTCAATTGAGGTGGATTTAAAGCATGCTGGAACAGCTGCTTGGGCAAGGGACATGTTAAAAATGTCTGTAAATACTCCAGCGAGCTGCTCTGCACATGCCCTCAGTACGCGCCCATGGATACCGTCTGGTCCAGGAGCCTTGCGCAAGTTGATCTACGTTGTAGACGTCAGAGTGGTCGGGTGAGGAGGCGATCTTGGTGACATTTTCTTTATTGTCTTTCTCAAAGCGAGTATAAAAGTCATTAGGCTCATTCAGAAAGAAGACATTAGTGGCTGTGGGGGTGGAGTGACTAGGTTTGTAGTTGCTGATGGCCTGGATGCCCTGCCAGATACGTCAAGGGTCAGAGTTTAAAAAGTGCCCCTCTAGCTTTAGTTTGTAGCAGTGTTTGGCCTTTTTGATGTCCCTTTTCAGATTAGCCCTGGAAGTGCTGTAGGCCTGTGCATCACCTGATCTAAAGGCAGTGTTGCGTGCCTTCAGTAAGAGACGCACCTCCTTGTTCATCCATGGCTTCTGATTTGGGTATGTGGTGATCTGCTTCTGGATTGTGACACTGTCTATGTTCATGTGAGAGCCACAGGTGGCCTGAGTAGCAAACATTTTGATGGTCTTTACTGATGGCTTCACACGGTTGATGAGGGGTGAGTACTTAGGGGTGAGGAACAAAGAAAGGTGATCTGATTGTCCCAAGTGGGGGAGGGGGTCCACATTATAGGCTTCCGCCATGTTTGTCTGTACATGGTCTAAAGTTTTGTTTCCTCTGGTGTGACAGAAAATGTTCTGGTGAAATTTAGGAAGTACTTTCTTTAAGTTGGAGTGATTAAAGTCCTGTGTAACAATAAAAGCAGCCTCTGGGTGAAGAGTTTGTTGTTTGCTGATTGCCACATGAAGTTTGTTTATAGCAAGCTTGGCATCAGCATTGGGAGGAATATAAGTGGCAGTTATAATAGTGGAAGTGTTCTCCCGTTGCAGATAAAACGGCCTACACGTAACCTTTAGAAACTCTAGGTTAGCTGAGCAGTGTCTCCCAATACTAAAAGAGTTTGTGCACCAAGCATTATTAACATAAATGCACAATCCTCCACCTCTGGTCTTACCGGAGTCATCCACCGTTCTGTCTGCCGGAATGTGTGGTGCTCAGCTAGAGCAATAGCATTGTCCGATATATCGCTGTTTAGCCATGTTTCAGTAAAAATCATAACATTGCAGTTCCAGAGTCTCTTACTGCGGTTGATGCGGAGTCGAATCACGTTAATTTTGTTCATCAGTGACTGTACATTGGCGAGGAAAATGCTGAATAAAGAGAGCCGATGTGGTGTTAGCCTTAGCTTAGCTCTTAGTCCTCCGCGCTTCCCCCATCTTTGTTTACAGTCTCGACACCGCCTTCGAGCACTTCCGCCCGGCCGGATAGGATGCACAGCCTTAAATGGTCTGGCCATCTCAGAAACGAGTCGAAGATTATTGATAAAACTGTCGGGAATGTACAAACCAATATCCAAAAGCTCCTGTTTGGTGTATGGTGTAAGAGCACTACTGTTCTGCACGAACAGACCCGAGATGAGCAAGTAAAATACGGCAAAACTGCAGAAATTTGAGAGACACTGAGCCTTGCGATGTGTACGCGCCGCCATCTTGGTCTTAATCATAGTCTTAATTATGGCTCTACGTCTAAGTGACAAACCCTGAAAAAAACTTTCTTCATGTCAATATTTGACCAGATTTGCATATTTGCAGTACATCCTTTAAAACAAAACATTACAGCCTTATTCAATAAACATTTCATATTTAATATTGGGTAAATGGTTCATATAATTTGCCCTTAAGATTTACAAAGAAAACGTGTGAATAAAGTTTTATTTAAATAGTTTTTTTTATTCTCCTGCCAAGATCAGATAAAAAGGAGGAGTATAACTGGAAATAGAAGTTTTGTATAATGCGATTGACGACAACGAACAGCAAAACCAAAAAAGTCTGTGACTGTTAATTAATTAAAATATATATAAATATAAAGTATATATAAAGTATAAATTAAAACCCTTTTCAAATTATTGTATTTAAATAGTCTTGGCATAAAAGTTAAGTTCAGTCTTTATTCATCACACAAACATTACTGCACAGTGAAATTCTTTATTCTTCACATATCCCAGCTTCTTGTAGGCAAGAGTCAGAGCGACACGCCTAGAGCAGAGAGGGTTAAGGGCCTTGCTCAAGGGCCCAACAGCGGCAACCTGGCGGAGCTGGGGCTTGAACCACCCATCTTCCGATCCGTAACTCAGAACCTTAACACACTGAGCCACCACTGTCCCCATTCACGAAAAAAGATTCATGAAAAGGTTTTTGATTGAATTAATCCTAATTTATTACAAAAATCTATTATGTTTATCTTATATGTTTATTATGGTAAATACTATCAATTTCTTTTTCAACTTGTAAAAACTAGCTGGGAGCATGATGAAAGAAAATGGCTGTCCTGTATCCTAATAATAATAATTCAATTCAATTCAATTCAATTTTATTTGTATAGCGCTTTTAACGATTTACATCATCACAAAGCAGCTTTACACAATATACACAAATAATAATCCTAATTTCGGAAAATCCTTGAATCAAAGTTCACAGTCCAATACAGTGGAAAAGAGCTTTGAGACAAAATGCTGTTACGTTTGACATAAATTACATTTATTTCCTTAGGCGTGGTTTCAGTTTTTGGTCACATATGACACATGTCAAAGGCATGTAAGATTCACTTTGTCGGACTTGGAACTTGTTTCTAATATCTGTACTATATTTGCATAAAAATGTACAGTAAAAAAATATTTACAGTGGCATGAAAAAATAAGCCTTTTTTCAATTTCATGGTTGTCTGCATAAATTGATCATAAAATATTTTCAGTCACAAATAGTAACAAAAACATGGTTTTTAAAGATAAAACAAACAGTTACAGTATGATCTTTTATGCCTTAAGTGAACACAGCTATTAAACATACAATGTGATGGTGGAAAAGTAAGTGAAACAGTGTTTTAATAATTGGTTGTACTGTAACACCATTGGCAGCAATAACCTCAAGAAAGTGCTTTCTGTACAGTAACTGTGGAATTGGGCCTGCACAATGTTCAGGAGGAATTTTGGATAATTCTTCCTTTACAGAAGTGTAAGGACACAACCTCACCTAAACTCAGCGATATTTTTAGGATGTTTGGTGTGAACAGACCTCCTGAGGTCATTCAACAGTAGGCAGATTTTGTGCCTGTGCCATTCTGTTGTAGAATTATTTCGTTGTTTCGGGTCCATGTCCTGCTGCATTACCCAGCTTCTTCTGGGATTCAGCTTGCAGATAGTCAGCCTGACATTATCATGTATGATGCCTTGATTAACTTGGGACTTAATTTTCCCCTCCACAACAACTCAATAGGGTTCAGATCCGGGGACTGTGCTGGCCGCTCCATTACAGTCAGAAAGTGTGTGAATTGCACACTGACACTGACTCAGAAGCCTAGTTACAACCCCCCCCCCCGGCTGGTGTTCACGGAGGACATAAAAGATCATGACTGTGTGTTTTATCAGCTTGAAGATTTTGTTTTTGTTTATATCTGTGACTTTACAGAAAATCAGATGACACTTCATGACCAATTTTTGCAGACAACCAGAAAATTGAAAACCTTTTCCTTTGTCATTGCCATGTTTCTTATGTTTTCTCACCTGTTAGTGAATAGGTTTGGATGCTTATCAAATGTATTCACATATTAACCATTAGAAAATTAGGGTTACTTTGCATGTTATCATTTACTTAATGCCAGTCATGAAGTATGCACTGTGCATCTGCAACCGAAACATGGCATGACATAGACTAAGTGGAGGAGGAAAAAGAGCAGAAATATAGTGAAAAATAGAAAAATAAGAAAAATAAGTTTGTGGTGCTATTCATCAAGACATTTCTTCTTTTAACATGGAATTAATTTTGTTAAAGCAATTCATTTGTATCACAACTGATTCCTGGTAATAATACATTTAATTTTACAGGATAGTTTAATTATTAAGCTTGATATTATAACATTATTATTATATTAGAAAATGAAGACTTACTCCTCCATAGGCCAACAGGTTGGTCCAGCTGTCTAGTTTGGGATAAACATTCTCCACGTACCACTTGAATGGTTTACACCCTAGTTTCTCTCTGAGTTTCTTTCTTTCTGACGTGTCCCCGATATCAATGCCATGACCCTGAAAAAAAAAAGAAAAAAAATGACCTCACTGTATTAACCTTAACATATTTTTTTTTTTTGCTTTCTGATTGAAATCACAGGTTTAGACCAGAGAACTCTTTCTAAAACTCTTATATCTTATATATCCAGTTTATTCTGGGATTCATTAGTTTAGTTAGTTTAGTTTATTTATATAGCACATTTAGAAAACAACCATGGTTTACCAAAGTGCTTCACAATGTCAAAAGAAATTCTGGAGAGAGTGTAACATTCGGTCTCCTTTCTGCCACAGAAAGAAGCTTCAGTCCTTGCATTTCTGCAATGTAGTTGTGTGGTAATGTTTGTACCCAGTGTATGCACTCACTTTAAGGGGAAGGTTCCAGGCTATGTTAACATGATGCTTGTACTCATCCATCCAGATGTCAGCCACCCGCAGTGCGTTCCTCTTCATGGCTATGCTCAGGTCAGGCATGTATGGTTTGTGGGCTCTCTCTATGTGAGCGATCTTGGAGCACGGCACTATCTCGATGCTCCCACCACACGTCCATACCTAAAGACAAACCCAGATCAGCTTTTACTTTAAAATGGTATTAAATGTGAAACGACAACATTAAGCTTTACAAATCTCACCCGGATACCAAGCTCTACGTTTTCTCCACCGTAAACCTCCATGTCTCCGTCCAGGCTGCCAATCTCACCTAGAAAAGCTCTGTCGGCAACCAGGATTCCCATAACAGACGGAGACCTTGAGGAGAGGAAAGATGTTTTCTCATGAGTATGTCATGCCCCAATAATCTTATATATGAAAAAAATTATGAATTCTTACTTCTAATTGGTCATAGTGTGTGTGAGGGGCGTTCAAGTCAAAAGGGGAGTTGTGATGCAATTTCTTATGCATGAAGGCATAAAACCAGTTATGACACTGTAATTAATGGTGCAAACATTTTAAAGAAGGCCTTGTGTCTGGCCGAGGTGACTTAGAGCCCACTGCAGTCATTTCTGTGAACATTCCGCGAGTGGAACGGCTGATCCTTAAAAATCAACAGATAACTTCTCACTAACTTGCAGAAGAGACTCATCTGTCTGTGGAAACTGTATCATTCACCAACACCACTTGCACATTGAAGGAAAACCACTGGGAGTTATTGCCACATCTCATTAAGAAGTTCCTGGGAGGCCAGCATTTCAGACATGAAGCAGGCAGTCCCATCGTGGCTCTGTCAAACTAAGAAAACTTTCTCTCTTGATGGTGTTCAAGCACTAGTGAAACTCTGGGATGAGTGCATTAGTGTAGCAGGGAATTATATAGAGAATTAAAGGAAATTTTACTCTCAAACTGTTCTGTATTTCTGCACAGTCGAAACTTCTGGTTTGACTTGACATTCTCTTAAATTTTCTTAACCTATTGCCCACAGTATTAATGTGCTCTGCACCTGTACCTGTAGCACAGCTGCTTTTTTTTCTTATTTGGAGGGATGTATCATCCCACATTTCATCAATCTGCAAATTAATTTTTGTTTCTTGACAAATGACAGGCTAATTTTCTATGTAACAAATTTTGATGAGAAAACATTCACAAAATGTTTTTTTTTTGCCATGTTTAATGTAAATAGTTAACATATACAGTATGTAATGTAAATAATTATTATATTTAGTGTCATTTGACATTTTTCAGGAATTTAGGATAAATAGATTTTTCCATTTGTCCTTCAACATATAGTAACTAAATTATTCAGTACTTTCATCAGTGCTATGATTCTTATTACTACAGTAAATGTGTATGACAAAATAACTTTAGAAAAAATCTATTTGTTAAACATCTACGACTCGATGTCAGTCTACTCACTTTCCAGGACTTGAAGGATCATTCAGTTTGTACCACTCATTATTGAAACCCTCGTACATACACCACAGCGCCCAGTCAAAGGCATGAGCAGCAGGAGCGTATCGAACCACTTCTAGGTTGTAATAATTGACTCGGTCAAACACAGGAGAGACGACGACTGTTCTGTCTGCCTTGATCCGTGCCAGCATTGGCTCTGCCCTGGGGACATTAATGCAAAATAATATATACAATATGTAAGTATCTGTTTATGTAGGGTGCAAAATATTGCCACAAGCTTTCTTTGTAAAATGGAATTTCCATGGATGCACATTGGCATTTTAACAGTCTGATCAGAAGCACTGATGGCCATTGAGCAAGGCCATTGACACACTAGGTCTTTCGGCTGCTCCCGTCAAGGGGTCGCCACAGTGGACCATCTTTTGTCAAAAGTCAAAAGTTTCATGGTCTTTCCTCATTTTAATTTCTTTTTACACTGTAAAGCAATGCTAACGGCGCCAGAATATACAATGATCTTCTTTGAATAGTTGATATTGAGTTGTGTCTGCGACTTAAAGCCTTCATAACAGCTCTAATCTGATGTGCTGTTTGTTAATTGGTTATTTCTGAGGCTCTAAGTAACTCTAAACGAACTAAATAAAGTTTTGGTCTTGCTTTCCTGGGACGGTCTTCATGAGAGCCAGTTTCATCATGGTGCTTGATGGATTTTGCAAATGCACTTGACAATAATATTCTTGCAACAATTGTTTGAGAACAGCTGATGTTCCTGTCTTAAAGTAAATAACTGACTGTTGTTGTAGTTGTTTTTGTTTTTACTGAATCACCTAATACCACATGTATTCCATACTGTACATACAGTGTACAACAGCATAAAAGCATGCTTTTTACAGTTCTAACAATAAAATGAAAAAGAACAATAAATGATTTGTGTCTGCCTATTATTTACTTAAAGGATAAAAAGACTGGGTTAAGTTCATGTTAAAACCTGAGTCATGTTTGCTTCCACAGTGTTTGACTGCCATAATTATACTATTAATATTATTCCAAGTTTGGCACATTGATAACGACAGGGAAATGGCCTAAAAGGTTTCTTCAGCTCCAACCACTTTTTCTGTAGGGTAGCTGTTGGTCTAAAGCGTATCCTTTAAGTACTTTGAGCGTGGAGAACATTTTATTTTAGCATGACAATTGGACCTCCTTTGTGGCTATCTACATTGGATCTTTTAATTATTAGTAGTAGTAGTAAGAGTATTGTGTGTGTGTGTGTATATATATATATATATATATATATATATTTTTTTTTTTTTTTCACACAAGGGACGACTTCCCATTCTGAAAAAATAGTCGAACCTTTAAGTGGTAAAATGTGCACTTCCTTAAATTAACACTACGCTCCAAAAGTGTCTAAATGTCCAACTTTACAACAGAAATAGATGGAAAAAAAGGTTTTGGTCTTCATAGCTAGATTTTTTTCTGCAAGGGGTTAGTTTTTAAGTAACTTATCAGTTAAAATTATATTAAGCCATAAGTCAAACCGCTAGTTGTCTGCTATGCATCATCTTTAGCTGACCAGCCACCTGAAATCATTGTAGTGTAATTGTGTAGGAGTTGACATGGGATGACGTGCAGGGTATGAATGACGGAGTTTAATCAAATGCAAAGTATTGTCAACATATACAGTAAATTAATGGGAGCCACTCTATTTAAACTGGGCTAAAACTAAGCTTATGGTAACTGAGGTACGTAGGATTGTTGCAACCAACAGCCAGGCTCTGGGGCTCACTCCATCCATTAACCCCTATATGGATTAACCAGTGGTTAATGCGGGGAAGCTGGAGACTCCATTAAACTAAATAAACCTCTCTTTCCCTAATTCTTTTTTATTCGTCTAATCAGTTCATTATTAGCATCAGACAATCTGGAATGTCAACTTGCAGCTTAAAGGATTCTGCGAGATTCTGTTATAGAAAATAAATCAACATCTTCTCATGCCATAATGGCATCTTCAAGAGCTTACACAGTTGAGCTTCAAACTGCCCTTTCAGAAAACCCATGGATGACTCCAGGTGACACAAAGGGTTTGTCCAGATACCCTTCCTGACGCACTCCTCTCATTTTCATTAAGGGTGCAACCCCAATTACTAAGGATTGCTTGGCTAGGATTTTTTATTCTGCCTTTTATTCTACATTTCTTCAATAAAGTTAATGGTTTAACTCTCTCCAGGTTTAACCCTGTGAAGCCCACTGTTGCAGAATTACAACATCACTTTTAACAATTCTAAAAAAAGGCCAGCAAATGTTTTTTTTAAAACCACATTAACATATTTAATGGGTCTTATTGTTTGTCCTCACAATGCTTATTGGATAGAAAAAGTGTTTATAGGTCTGGTCATCTTGCCATGAACTTACTCTACCTACAAACTTCGCTTTGAGCGGATCTCCATTTTTTGCATGACTGGATTTGTCAAGATTTAAGTAAGTAAAATTCCTTAAATATTTTTTGTGTGTGTTTATTACAATGTCTAGAACACAAACATATATAGTTATATTAGAAAACATTAATTAAATTTGATTCAGAGCTTATTATGTCTATGCTGTAATTCTACAACGTTGGGTCAGAGTGGTAGCCTGTTGCATTGTTCAGGGACAGTTGTGAATGTGAACCTGTTAGTGCTCTAGGGGGGATACATGTGTCTCTTTTAGTATGATAAGTAGAGAACATAACAGGCCACAGTACTGTTTGAATGTAGTGGAATTTTGATTAGCATTTGCATTGAAATTGTAATACCTTGATGGATAATACTCCACCCTTGACACATGCTCTACCACCCTGTCTATTTTTTGTTTATCTGCTACAATATAAGACCGATATGTGTTATTCACATATTTATTTACATTTTCCCCAAACTTTTTTAGGTTCAGAATGCCCCTAGTGCAAAAAGGTCATCTATTCAGTGTGCAGGATGTGATTGCTGCAGTCCAAAATGGAGAAAGCGATTTTGAAATACAGTAGATTCAGATTACACTGATGCAAGTGACTCAGAGAATGAAGATGCAGATAAAATTGTCAAACAAAACTACCAACCCACTGACTGCTCAACCAATGATGATGTGGACATCAAGCCCCAACCAAAAAAAACACACCATGGCCTGTGACAGGTTTCTGTCTTTTCTGGTTCAGAAATCACCAATGACGCTACCTCCCTTCTCACCCTACTGGCGTACTTCCAAAAGTTTGTGACAGAAGATATGATTGAGGCTCTGACAAGAAACACAAATGAGTACAGCTTGCAAAAAAATGGAACATCTGTAAACACCAATAATAAGGAAATTAAGAAGATGCTTGGCATGTACCTGAAGATGGGCCTAATGCAAATGTATGGTGTTCGTATGTGTTGGGAGACAGACACACGGTACACCTGTTTCTGATGTGATGTCCCGCAACAGATTCCAACTCTGTTAACTTCATTACACTCTATAAACAACTTAACTGTGTCAGAGATGGAAAAGAAGGACAAACTCTGGAAACTCAGACCATGGCTAAACTGAATGTACGCAAAGACATTATTGCACATTTCCCAGTAAAGACGAAGAGAAGACGCTGCAGACACTGCAATAATGGATGCACAAACACACTGTGTAGCAAGTACAATGTTTGCCTGTGCTTCTTAGATGAAAAGAATCGTCTTAGGGATTATCAATGCAAGTAAACACAGACTTTCACATTCAAACCACGCTGAATATGGCCAAATATCTTTTTCCAAATATTTTTATGAATAAATGCTTAATCCAATTCCAGTACCTGCTTAATGCAGGCCAATACTAACTCTTCTAAAATAGTGGAAAATTTTTGTTGTTTGTTGTATATAAATTGAGTTGTTTTCATACTCACCACATCACATGGACCTCTATATGTGCATCCAAAATGGCCACAACATCACCAGTAGCGGCGTGCCAACCAGAGACGCGAGCTTGGGCGAGGCCCTTTTGTCGATCGTGTCTCACCCGGACGATTTTCAGCTGAGGATGCTGCTTCTGTGTGGTGGCAACGTAGAAATCAAGACTCTCTTTTAGGTCCTCTGTGTAAAAGTAGTATAATAATTAAGGCGATGTGGCATTAGCAAAGTGTGATTAGTATTCATAAATTGCTGTTATCCAGAAGTGACCTGTGTTGTTACAAAGAGACTATGTGGTTCTGTATTTATTCTATAGTAAATCTGATTCTGGATCACAAATGTTTAGGTCATTTGGTCTAATTTGACTCATATTTGAGATTATTAATTAATTCTTAATTCTTTTATTAATTAAAGTCATCGCCACATTTATTTTAGGTGATGAATTGAACATGCTCTGTTGTGCCACAAGAGGAACAAAATAAACAGTGATGTAATGTGATGCAAAATGAAGCTACTGTTGTTAGGGGGAGCTTAAAGGTTGATTTAAAGGTGGCAGGTTCAAACACCATCACCACCAAATTTGTGGTGAGCAAGGCCCTTAACTCTCAACTGCCCAGATGTATAATGAGATAAATATGTAAGTTGCTCTGGATAAGGGCATCTGCCAAATGCTGAAATGTAAACCTGAAGTTGGGTACTTTTTTGGGGGGGGAACTCTACCTTGATGGTCAACACAAATCGGGGAAGCTGGAGACTCCATTAAACTAAATAAACCTCTCTTTTCCTAATTCTTTTTTATTCGTCTAATCAGTTCATTATTAGCATCGGACAATCTGGAATGTCAACTTGCAGCTTAAAGGATTCTGCGAGATTCTGTTATAGAAAATAAATCAACATCTTCTCATCAACTAACACTAATCACATCAAATTCAGGTATAAACATGTCATGAATCTAACCGAAGATTGGGTTTAACAAACCGAAAGTGCTGTGATCATCCACCAGTATAATCTCCTTGAGCAGGTGAGCAGGCGTTCTGTGAATGATGCTGTGTATGGCTCTCTTTAAAATCGACAGAGCCTCGTTCAGGAAGATCAGAATAACGCTGAGTGACGGGAGCTGCTCCGGATACACCTTCTTAGCACACCTGAATAGTAAAACAAACAAAAAGAAGGCTACATTGAAGGAAAACTATAGAAGGTCTGATTGCTGTATATACTGTGTTTTAGAGGAGTGTGGTAAAGGAAACATGGTACTGTACAGTATACTCTCAATCTCTTATGCTGCCCAGGGTTGTAGGAGGCCTGGAACCTATCCCATGGGACCTGGGACACGAGGCGGGTTACACCCTGGACAGGGTGCATCCATCACAGGGCACACACTACACGCATACACTTATTCAGACCCTACAGGCAATTGGCTGTAAATATGTACAGTATGGTTTATGGCAGAAAATCCTGGACTTTGAGTCTGAAAATAAGGGCATTGGTTTTGTGCATATGGGCACATGACGCTACTTTGTGCATGACCAGCCATTTTGTCTAACACTAACCATACACCTTGTTCTGCCAGCCTCAGGTTCCGTATATTTTCGTGACGCAGTATTAAAGTAAACCAATAGAGACATGTGACTGTATTTATTAACTTTAAATATTTACCCATACAAAAATAAAGATTAATTGGGCTTACATTACCCACCAGCCAAACCACCTACATGCTCTCCAGCAGCTCCATGTACTGTAGAGTAGGGGCGTAACACAGAACTCTGGGCCCTGTACTGTACATAAGCACTTTCAGTGGGCCTACTTCCCTGATTGATTCATACTGTATCTCTCATACTTCGTTACAGACTTAGAAGGCTCCTCCCATCATTGGATTGGGGCCTTGGGTAGTCAGTCGATCATACCCAACTACAACACCCTTACTACGAGGGCAGTAAAATTATTTACACACAACCCAGAAAAAAATTACAATATTTGCAAAGAGAGTGATTCAAAAGGTGCTTTAGTGGCTTGTCGAATGTGGACATTCATATTGCCAAAGCTCAGAATTAAACTTAAATTAATAGGTAAAAAAAAACACAAAAAAAGCAAATACAATAATAATAATAATAATAATAAATATATGTAAATAATAATAATAAATGCAGAAAGAGCGGCCAAATAATGTGACTGAATTATTGATGCAAAGGAATAGGATAAGTAAAAAAAAAAAAAAAATCTCTCTCTCTCTTGCGTGTGATTCTTTCTTTGCCTTTAATTGTTCTTATGAGTATGAGTAACTTGAATAACTGTACATATTTACTCTTTGGATAACACTATATTACTGCCCTCACTTACACGTTTAATGGCCCAGCTGGTGTGTAACTTACAGTATGCTGCATCCTGTACATGCATTTGAATTTAGATTTATTGTATTATGTAATTTAGTGATTTTCTATACTTACAAAGGTAAGAACAAAGTTCTTACATCTGGAAATGTCTTTTTTTTTTGTATATTTAGTTTCGAGCTCATTTTTATAATGTACACTATGGCGCTAATGGTACCCTGCAATGACCTAGCACCCCATTGAGGTGTATGCTCGTCTCCTGCCTCCACAGTGTGTCAAACCCTGGTCTGATCTCTAAAATTTTAGCTTTTTGTGATTTCTCCTGCCTTGTATTCCATGTTGTTTACATGTCTATTCAAGCACATGGCGTTTGTTTTGATCCTTCGCCATGTGCCTGTGTCATCACCACTATCCCGACTTCCTCCTTACTATTCTATCAAGATGATTTCACTCACCCGTTCCCCTTGTTTTCATTGTAATCATTCACTCTATTTATATCCCCTTGTCTGTTGTCCTGTGTCAGATCTTTGTTCCATGTCGCCAGCGGTCTGCCTGTTTCATGTCCTGGCCAGCTCGGTGTACTGTATGTTGCTCCTTTATTTTGGCTCCAAGTCAGTATCCTACAGGGGTAGCTCAATGGTTAAGGTATTGGACTACGGTTTGGAAGATCCCAGGTTCAAGCCCCACAATCACCAACTTGCCACTGTTGGGCCCTTGAGCAAGGCCCTTAACCCTCAACTGCTCAGATGTACGTATAATGAGATAAAAATGTAAGTCGCTCTGGATAAGAGCGTCTGCCTAAATGTATCCTCCAGTTTTGCCCCTCTCTCTTTCTGTTTGATTTTGTCTTTTTGCATCCAGGCCAGGTCCTGTTTTTTTTTTTAGTTTGCGCTGTTCTGCAGGTTCTCGTCCCGAGGCCGGCATGCTCTCGCTCTTCTTCGCGGCCGTGCAGTTCAGCGGACTTCAGCTCTGTCCCTGCCCTCTGCTGTCTGCTGAAGGAACTACAGCCACGTCACGTAGTCAAGGCCTTTTTTCCTCTTCGGAGTGTTTTTTTTTTTTTTCGGGGGGTTTTGACGTTAGCGCTTCTTTGTTTTTGCTCAAAGGAGAACAGTTCAGTTTGTTTCTGTTTTTGTTTTGTTTTTGTTCTTTAAGTTTTTTTTGTTGTTTTTTTGTCTGAATCAAGGCATCCTGTCAACAAATAAAGAACCTTGAAGGAGACCTGCATTTTTGTCCATTCTGATTCTCTGACAGAACGATCTGACCAGCATGGACGCAGCAGGTCCAGACCACATCAGATCAGCGGTGGCCCAACAGGGGGTGCTCCTAGGCCAGCATGAGACCCGCTTGACCAGCACCACGAGAGAAGTCGAGTTCCTCGCCAACCAAGTGGCAGACCTCGCTGCTCGCCTCCAGGAACTCCAGCGAGAGAGCACCCAAGCAGGCTCTACCCACCTCTCCTTACGTCATGAGCAGGAAACCTGCTTCACCTCCCTATGATAGGGACCCCAACTCCTGGAGGACCTCATCGACCTGGCACTCCGCATCAAGGCTCGTCTCTGTCGCCAGCACCAGCGCCAGATGGTCCGCACCTCTAGCAGCGTGAAGGGTTCCCACTCTCCCTCACCGACCGTTGTCCTGCCAGAACTTGAACCCATGCAGCTGGGACGCCTCCGTCTAACGCCCCAGGAGAAACAATTGCGCCTGACCAGGGGCCTGTGCCTCTATTGTGGAAAGCCATGCCACTTTGCCGCAGCCTGCCCAGCAAAAGCCAAGGCTCACCAGTGAAGCGGGGGATCCTGGTGAGCGCTATTCCTTTTCACAATCCCCCTCCTCTCGCACTCTTTTATCTGTTTTAGTTCAGTACAGGGAGACTTCAGAGTCATGCTCGGCCTTGGTTGATTTAGAGGCGGAGGGTAATTTTATGGACAGCTCTGTACGGGCAAGTTATTCACAAGTTCTGACGCGTATCTTTCTTGTTACACTTGGTAACTCACGACTCAAAGTCCGTTGAATTCTTTGTCTCTTGTTTTATTTTCAACATTAAAGTTCAACAGTTCTTGTAGTTTTCTTGCATAAATCCACTGTGGTTGCGACAACTCGTATTGTATCCTGTAGCTTACGGTCTTAAATTATTGTTACAACAACCTATTTGCTGTATCCTTTTGATTATAATATTACGGTAGATTGCGGTTACAACAGCCTGTTTGCTGTGTGTTTTAGCTTACGGTCACTACTACCGTGCGTGATAGACATGCAGCTACACAACTATGTCACCGTGCAACTTATGATTATTATACTAAATGCTTAACTAATGAACTTAATGCTTAACTAATAAAATAGAAACAAACAACAAATTATTTATAAAAATGAAATATGGCTCTTACAAACTCGATAGCTGCACGATTGGGTATTCCAGCCATTCCCTTGCCTGAACCTATCCCTGTCCGATCTCTAAATGGGTCCTTAATTATTACTGTCTCTCATCAGACACACAAGGTTAGTCTAGTGGTCTCAGGCAATCACAGAGAGGAGACCACGTTGTACCTTCTGGACTCTCCCAGTGCTTCTATAGTGTTGGGACACCCCTGGTTGGTACAACATGGCCCTCACGTTGATTGGTCTAGAAATTCTGTCTTGTCTTGGAGCCAAAATTGTCTTGCTTCTTGTCTTGGTCCTGCCCCTTTTTCTGATTCTGTTTGTCCTGTGCTTCAGGTGGAGGTTGCTGATCTGTCTGGGGTTCCTGCGTAGTACCACGACCTGCGTCTGGTGTTTAGCAAGTCCCGGCCATGTCCTTGCCTCCTCACCGCCCTTACGACTGTGCCGTTGAGCTCCTCCCAGGCACTTCTCCGCCCAAGGGTCACTTATGTTTTCTTTCAGGTTCGGAAAGAGAGGCCATGGACACATATATTAACGAGTCCCTCAGAGCCAGCCTCATCCGTCCCTCCTTCTCTCCTGCGGGTGCAGGGTTCTTCTTTGTCAAGAAGAGAGATGGTTCCCTGCGTCCTTGTATTGATTATCATGGGTTAAATGACATTACTGTTAAGAACAGGTACACCCTCCCTCTTATGTCTTCAGCTTTCGAACTCTTGTAGGGAGCCAAGGTCTTCACCAAGCTTGACCTGCGCAACGCTTACCACCTTATCCGTATTCGGGAGGGAGATGAGTGAAAGACAGCTTTTAACACACCCACGGGACACTTTAAATATTGAGTGCTTCTGTTTGGCCCGATCAACGCCCCTGCTGTCTTCCAGGCCCTGGTCAATGATGTGCTGAGAGACATGGTATATCAATTTGTCTTTGTGTACCAAGATGACATTCTGATATTTTCTCTCTCTTTGCAGGTACACACTTAGCATGTCCGCCAGGTGTTGCAACGGCAACAAACTATTCGTGAAAGCAGAAAAGTGCGTGTTCCATGCTAGGTCAGTTTCGTTTTTGGGGTTCGTGATTTCGGCGGGTGAGATCAGAGCTGACCCTGCTAAAATAGGGACGGTAGCGGAGTGGCCAACTCCTGACTATCTGAAGGTTCTGCAGCGGTTCTTGGGGTTCACCAACTTTTATCGGCGCTTTATCCGGAACTTCAGTCAGATGCCTGCACCCTTAACAGCGCTCACCTCTTTTAAGGTACTGTTTGAATGGGCTAATACGGCCCAGGAGGCCTTTGATAAATTAAATTCCCCGTTTGTCTCTGCTCCTAGTCTACTCCAGATCCTGAACGACAGTTTATTGTTGAGGTGGACGCTTCTGATGTTGGAGTAAGTGCGGTCCTGTCACAACGCTCTCTTCGGGATAGAAGAGTGCATCCGTGCGCCTTCTTTTCCCACCGCCTGAGCCCCACTGAGTGGAACTATGACATAAGTAATCGGGAGCTGTTGGCAGTCAGACTGGCTTTGGGTGAGCGGCGTCACTGGCTGGAGGGCGCAGTTCAACCATTCATGGTCTGGACCGACCACAAAAATCTAGAATGCATCAATTCAGCCAGGAGACTAAATTCTAGACAGGCCCACTGGTCCCTTTTCTTTAGCCGTTTTTACTTTACTCTCTCCTACAGGCCTGGGTCAAAAAACACAAAGCCAAACTCCCATTCTCGCCTGTCTGAGACCCCCGAGCGGGTGGTCTCTATTGACACCATCCTGCCCAAAGGCATGGTGGTGGCCGCACTCTTATGGGATGTCGAGAGGGAGGGTCGGGAGGCCCTGTGTAAGTGCCGCATACCCAGAGGGGTTCCAAAATGCAAACTGTATGTCCCCTTGATACTGCGCTCCAAGGTCATCCAGTGGGGTCACTCATCCAGACTAGTTTGTCACCCAGGAGTTCTGAGATCGCTGGCCTCCATCCGTCAGCGATTTTGGTGGCCCTCCATGACAAGGGATGACAGGCAGTTCGTGGCAGCTTGCTCAGTTTGCGCCCAGAACAAGAGTTCATCTTCGCCTCCCGTTGGTGGTGGTTGTCTAAGTATTCTGGATTCATGGTTTTCCGGTTGACATGGTCTCCAATAGGGGCCCACAGTTTGTCTCTTGATTTTGGAAGGAATTTTGCAGACAGATCGGGGCCTTAACGAGTCTGTCATCTGGATTCAAGCCCCACACTAATGGGCAGTCTGAGCGGACTAACCAGGATTTGTACCATGCTCTCTGCTGCCTGGCATCCTATAATCCGACTTCCTGGTGTCAACAGCTATCCTGGGTAGAGTATGCCCATAATTATCTACCAGTTTCTGCCACAGGTATGTCACCATTTCAGTGTTCTGTTGGCTATCAACCCTTCCCTTTACAGAACCCCCGAAGCGGCGGTCCCGTCTGCCTTGGCTTTCGTTCAACGTTGCCGGTGCATCTGGAGAAAAAGCTAAGGAGGCCTTGGCCCAGGCTAGTAGATGGACCAAAGCTGCGGCCCATCGCCGGACTCGTGCCCCTAACTATGTTTGTGGTCAAAGAGTATGGCTTCCTACTGTAACAGGCGTTGCCTAGTTACGGGCTTCCAGCCAGCGGGGGCGCTGTGGGGACCGTATCTGTAAATTTGATAAAAGAGGAAGTGAGGCTGGGGCTAAGTAGCAGCAGCCATATTACAGCCGAAAGCTAATGTTTATGGTAAAGCTAAATGCTGAGAGCTATAAGCTATTTATGTAAACCCGAGTGCGGGATAGTTTTTCCAATGCGCATGTGAGTATGTTTTGGTTTGTTTTGCTTGTATATATGTATGAAGCCCACCGGGGCACGTATATCTTACTGTTGTGCTTTTTGTACACTCAAAAGGGTTTTTTGTTTTTGTTTTGTTTGTGTCTGTGTGTTTCTCGGGGGCTGGTGCATGTCGTCTGTCCTCCGGGATTGAACACATCAGGGGCAGTGCGCATGCGGTGCCGAGGGCTCGGCTGCTCCTGCACCGCCATTAATGGGACGTCACTCTCGCTGAGGACATCGTACTCGGAGCGGGACGTTTTCCGGTTTCATTTTGCATTTATGGAGGGAATATAGAGAAAGGACTCTAATCTCCTAATAGATTATTCCCTGGGTGAATGTGATGTGAGTGGCCGGCGTGTGTATGATGTACAGCACAATATTAAATGTAAATACATTTGAATATATATCATTGATATCTCTGGTGGTCCTTATATACTTCCTGATTTGTTTAAAATAAATTGTGGCAAGTTTGTTACACTACCAAGGACTTGCCTCTCAGGGTAGTCTCCCGTAAGTTGGCTCCCACGTTCATTGGCCTGTACCGGATCACAAAGGTCATGAACTCAGTGGCGATTCGGCTCAAGCTTCCTTCCACGCTTGGTTAGGTACACCCAGTATTTCATGTTTCTAAGGTGAAACCTGTGTATTCCTCTCTTCTTCTTCCTTCTGCTCCGAACCCCCCTCCCCCCCGTTTAGTGGATGGCTCCCCAGTAGACACTGTTAGGAGGTTGCTGGACGTCTGTTGCAGAGGTCAGGGTTTTCAGTACTTAGTGGACTGGGAGGGCTATGGTCTAGAGGAGAGGAGTTGGATTCCGGCCCGGGAAGTTTTGGATCGGGCGCTGATCGAGGACCTCCGTCGACGACAAGGTGAGCCCCTCCCTGTGGGCGCCTGAGCGGGGGGGGTTGATGGAGGATCGGGCCTGGGGGGATGGAGGGTGTACTATTAAACCGTGGTTTGATCGTTAAAATTTTTGCTTTTTGTGGTTTTTCCCCCCTTGTATTCTGTGTTGTTTACATGTCTATTCAAGCACATGGCGTTTGTTATGATCCTTCATCATGTGACTTACTTACTTACTATTCTATTAAGATGATTTTACTCACCCGTTTCCTCGTTTTCATTGTAATCATTCACCCTATTTATTTTTTCTTGTCTGTTGTCCTGTGTCAGATCGTTGTTTCATGTCGCCAGCCGTCTGCCTGTTTCGTGTCCTGTCCAGCTCGGTATATGTTGCTCCTTTATTTTGGCTCCAAGGCAGTATCCTCTAGTTTTGCTTTTGCACCCTATTTCCCCCCTCTCTGTGTTTGTTTTTGTTTTTTTGCATCCAGGCCGGGTCCTGTCTGTTCTGCAGTTTCCCATCCCAAGGCCGGCCTGCTCTCGCTCTTCTTCGCGGCCGTGCAGTTCAGCGAACTTCGGCTCTGTCTGCTGAAGGAACTACAGCCATGTCACATAGTCAAGGTCTTTTTCCCTCTTTGAGTGTTTTTTTTTATTTGTTTTTCTTGTTTTTTTTTTTTTACGTTGGTGCTCCTGTGTTTTTGCTCAAAGGAGAACAGTTCAGTTCGTTTCTGTTTTTGTTTTGTTTTTGTTCTTTAAGTTTTTCTTGTTGTTTTTTTTGTCTGAATCAAGGCATACCGTCAACAAATAAAGAACCTTAAAGTAGACCTGCATTTGTGTCTGTTCTGATTCCCTGACACAGTGTCTCTGTGATAAACTTCTGATTTACTGACAAAAAAACATTTAAATAGTATTTACTTTCCATAATTTTCGAATTCACTATCCACTACTCATGCACAGTAGGCTGTAATTGATGCCAAAGGTGCTTAAAAAAATTGTTTCTCATGATCTGAAAGTCCTTCAGGGGCCTTTTGGCAAATTCCAGATGCATGTCATGTGCCTTTTACTGAAGAATGGCTTCCGTCTGGACACTCTACCATGCAGGCCTGATTGGTTGAGTGCTGCAGAGATGGTTGTTCTTCTGGAAGGTTCTCCTCTTTCCACAAAAAAATGCTGGAATTCTTTTAGAGTGACCATCAGATTCTTAGTCACCTTCCTAACTAAGGCCCTTTCCCTCTGATCCCTCACTTTGGCCAGGCGGTTTCAAACTTCTTCCATTTATGGATGATGGAGGCCACGGTGCTCATCTGGACTTTCAATGCTGCAGAAATTTTTCTGTACCCTTCCCCAGATCTGTGCCTCGATACAATCCTGCCAAGTTGTAGAAACATCTCAAGGATGATCAGTGGAAAGAGGATGTACTTGAGCTCAATTTTGCGTGTCATGACAAAGGATTTGAATACTTATGTGCATGTTATTTATTTTTATTTTTTTTTGACTGAAGAAATTTGCAAAGATGTCAAAAAACGTCCTTCACGTTGTCATTATGGGGTAATGTTTGTAAAATTTTGAGAAAATAATTAAATTAATCCATTTTGAAAAAAGGCTTTAACATAACAAAATGTGGAAAAAATAAATGTGAATACATTCTAGATGCACTGTAGATTTGAATAAGCTTTGTTACTTGTCAATATCTCTTCCAAAGAAATTAATCTCATGGTTAACATTTGGTTTCAGATGACGGATGGAAAACCGTAAACATTTACACACTCTATTGTAACTGTTTGCTGACATCTTAAGTGTCCTGTTTATATCCCATACTGAAAAATCCACACATTTATCCATGGTAAGATTTACAGTAGCTGTGTATCCAAGGAATGATATGTACAGTTTTATTAATGTGAAATAATGAATCAGATGTTGGATGCAGGATGGTTCCACATCTCGGGTGTGAGTAAAGTACAGTCAATATAAAATACATATTAAACACAGGTAAGTTTTCTTCATGACAACCTGTGTCAATATTGCAATTATTAAAATTACTTACTTAAAATTTCCTTACTGTACATAATTCACAACAAATTATAGTTTTATTGGCTTTTCCAGTTTACTATAACTACAAGTTATATAGTGGACAACTTGTATATAGTATACAAGTATAATAATAATAATAATAATAATAATAGTAGTAGTAGTAGTGCTTCACCTTGCAAGTACCACTAATAAATGTGTATGTGTTCTGTTATATTTCTAGTTTCATTTGAATGCCTCTCATAATGATTTCCAGTGTAAGTTGCCACCCCACTAAGGAGATGAAATAGAAGCAATGAGTGATGTAATAGTTTAAATGTGGGTTTAGGTACCTGTGTGCCACTTGTTTTATCTTGGTTTTATTGTTTAACTTAAAAGATAAAGCGGATGGCACACACCTAAACATGTTTTTTTTTTTATTGTTTGAGGCCACATTACCTGGGATCGCGGGTGTCTGGTAGAGGTCGGTTAATTGGGAGCCGGTCGCTCAGGTAAGCATTGTATCCATATCGTTCATAGGAATTCTGTGCCTCACGCTGCTCATCATGGGTAAGATTTTTACCCCAAGATTTAAACAGAAAAGAGTCTGGAAAAAGCAGGGAATGATCATCTCCTTTTTTCATCTCAGTTTTCTTTTCTTCTCTGTTTTCATGCAACTTCTCTATCATCTTCTGCATTTGATTTTGCTTTTCTTGGAAGGCCAACAACATGTCATCTGCAAATAAACAACTGAGATTAATAAAACAGTTACAGGGGATCACAAAATCTTAACGCCAGATGCCCTTCCCAGTAACAGGAAAAATTTCAATGATCAAAAATGATTTAGGTTGTAAGGGACCACCACTAGAAGTCACTGTTTTTTTCTTTGTAGTTTTTGTTGGCTGACTCAGTTTCCTAGAAGGCACCTCGGTCAGGTGATGCGAGTGCACACCTGAGCCGAGGTAGCCATTAATCCATGTATAAATAGCTGTTTAGTCTGGAAAACTGGGTCGAGCATTATTAGTTAATACTACTGTCAGTTGTTTTGTTTATATTTTGATTTAAGTTGTGTTGACTTGGGCTCTCAGTTTGGCAATGTTTTTTGTAGATGTTCTGTCTGTGTTTGTGGAGTTGATTCAGTCATGTCATGTGTGCTGTTGTGAGTATTGTGGTTGTTGTCCCCCTGTCTTGTGTGTCTTGTGTGTTTAGCTAGAGCAGGTAAGTAGATAGGTGTGTGTTTGGCTAGGAGTGTGTTTAGCTCAAATCTATGTTGAGTTAACTACCATGCTTCTAGCCATTGCCCTTTGTGTCTCTAGCCTTTCTGTGTTTCCTGCCTGCCTAGTTTCCCAGTGAGCCTAGCCTTTGAGTGTCCCCTAGTCTAGCCACTGGGTATCCTCCGTCTCTTTGTTTCTGTGCCCTAATTCCCTAGTGTTGTGTTGAGCTATTACTGTAGGTAAGTGTAGCTTAGTGCATGTCGGGCTAAAGACATGCTTAGCTAGATGAATGTGTAGCTAACTGCCATGGTTAAGTACTCTTAACCATGTTTAACTAAAAGCCATGTCTAGCTGATTGCCATCTTTAGCCCTAGTCCCGTCTCTCTCCTTGTCTCTCGTCTCTATGTGTCTCTAGTCCCCTGTGTCTAGTCTCTTGTCTCTCTCTTGTCTTGTCACACGGCATTTGCTAGGCATCCTTTAGCCTGTGTTTTGCTACAGAGCTTAAACGTAGTGTAACAGGTATTAAAGCCTGTTGGTATCCCTTCGTCTGTGTCCTGCCAGAGAGCCCATGTTTAACCCCAAGTATTAAATATTGTTTGAGTTTGTTTGTTTCTTTGTTTGATTTGTGTCTTCATAATTTCTGTAACAACCATTATTAAAGGACTTTTTTGGTTACACAACGCCTTTGCCTTTATGCCTGCTCTCTCCGCCCATGGCGATCAACATCCGCCATTACACACCGTTCGTGACATGGGTAATGTTTTACTTCATTTCAGAGATCCAAATTCATGAACTAGCTAATAATACAATTAGGAATGAAGATTAATTCATGATAAAAGGGAACACTATAAAACTATCTATTTTTAACCTAAATCATAGAAGTGTGATGCAATATCATTATTAATTGTTATTATTAGGGCCGAAGCACTACAGGGTGCACAGGCCCTTCTTGTTTTCCTAAGGATTTTTTCCCACCATTTGGACGTTTTGGGGGAAGCATAAAAGGAGACAAGATGGCGCAGCACATCGCTCAGTCATTGAGCCATGTAGGCTCAGAGATTTTCCCCCGATTTGTGAGTACTCACCTTCTTGGGTTTGTTTTCAAATTGAGTCTGTGTTTATAGGACGCAGTTTAAATTGTGTTTATCCCTTGCTCCCCATTCATGAGAGTCCTTAAAACAAATCGCATGGTTAAAAAAATTCAAATTTTATTTGTCACATACTGTCATGTACTGCTAGGTGTTGGACTGTGGGCATGGTGTGGCAGGCATAGACGCAGAGGGGGATGACGTTGAAACAAAGAGTCTTTTAATAAACAAACCAAACAAACAAGAACAAAGGGAGTTGGCTTGAACTTGGGAGCATACTATAACCAAAACCAATAAACAACTAATACACAGACAAGGGATCACACAACCTAATATACAGTACAGAGATGGGATACAAACCGGACACCACACACTAAACAGACTAGAGGACTAAACACTAGGGACTATACATACACAAGACAGGCTTGGCTAGGCCTACTAGCTGTTATGCACATTAGCTGCTAAGCTAGCTAGTAGCCAAACAGACTAATTGCTAAACAGGCTAGTAGCCAGAGACCCAAGGGGCGGACAGACTAGGTACACAGCAGACTAGGTATGAAACAGACTAAGAACTCGAAAGGTTAGTGGCTAAACAGACTAAGATCTAAACAGACGAGGAGACTAGACAGACTCGAAGACTGGACAGACTAAGATCTAAGCAGGTTAGTAGTGCACTGATTAGTATTGATACAGACTAAGAACTAAACATGCAAAGGGGGTTACTCAGACATGAGGGTAAACACAAAAGGCTAATTCTCCTAGAAGCTACTCCTGCTAGGAGACCCAGATACAAAGGCTACATTTACACTGTCAGGTAAATGTGACCCAATTCCGATTTTTTGCTGCTCATATGTGACACATATCGGATATGTTCTATGTCTGTGTAAACAGGAAAAAAACGCATGCATTCCGATATTTCGAGATAAATTTCAGGCCTCCTTTATATGTGGAAATAAATCATATATAAATCAGATATGTGCTAATGTGATTGTCGTGTAAACGGACAGATCGGATTTCCTGAGGCATTGCGTTCTGTACGCAAATTAAACTGCGACTACTTCGCCGTTAAATGACGTAATGTTATTCTCCGGTGGAAGCGCGTGTGAAATTATAACATTGCAGGTGACATGGAAAAGGAAAAGCCCCCCAATGAATGAGGCATGTGGATGCAATTATGCCGTTTTTTTCTTCTCCTCCGTTTTAAAACCATGATGACGTTTCACGAACTTTGCATTTATCGCAGAGCGTCAAGCATACTTCACCTTCGTCTATCTTGGCTAGTGTGTAGCGCAAGCACCTCCCTATAAGTATGCGCAATGTTTTAGATGGCATGGCAAGTGTAAACACGTTTATTGGATATGAGTCATAGTTGAAAGAACGTGTAAACAGACGGTCAAAAAAAAAACAGATATAGGCAACAAATCAGAATTGGGCATCGAGACCTGCAGTGTAAACGTAGCCATAGAGACATACTAAATAAAGACAAATATTAACTTAACTTAAAGCTCCATAAACCAAAAGGCCAACTATAATTAAACAAACTAAAACAGAACAAGACAAAACAAAACCCACTTAACAGAACTCACATTAACATTAATGCCCGACCCAGTTTCCCAGAACAACCAGCTATTTATAACAAGATTAATTAGCTACCTTGTTCAGGTGAGCACCTGCATCCCCTGACCGAGGTGCCTTCTGAGAAACGTTCTGAGAAACTTCTGAGTCTACCATCAAAACTACAAACTAAAAACAGTCCCCTTTAGTGGGGAACCCTCACACATACACAGTCATACACAGATTTGCAGTTTAATGCTTATACTGCCAATAACCTTGAACCACCGTGAACCCAGCGGATTACTCGCACCTCTGCAACGTGGTGAAGCGGCATGTCGAGCTAATTGATCAGCTAACCGGGGAGTTCGCTACTCTTCGCGGGGCTGTCGCTTGCGCAGCTAGCCGGCCTCCCATCATCCCCCCCTCCTGATGTTTTCCTCCCTGTACCGGATAATAGGATGGCTCGGACGGGAAGTGTAGTGTTTTTTGACTGCATTGAATCTGGTGTTTGAGTTCAATTCCACCAAGTACTCCACCGATCAGTTGCGCATTGCTCTCCTCGTCTCGTTGCTATCTGGGCAGGCAGCAGAGTGGGCCATGCCAGTTCTCCACCCCGACTCAGATACCGCCCATTCGTATAAAGAGTATACCCGCCAGCTCAAACTCACTACGAGGGACTGGCTTCACGCATTAAAGATGAACTCACCGGACGGGAGCTCCCCGCCACACTGGAAAGGCTGATCTAGCTTGCCCTCCGGACTGATTAGCGCTTTCTCTCTCGCCCGAAGCCACCCACGAGGACCCTGCCGCCAACACCCACTTTCTCCTACCCCGCACATCGACCACCTACCACCTTCACCACCGCCGTCACCAGACACGTCGGATCTCCACCTCCTGCTGTGGTTGACACCGGAGCCGGGCAACCCATGCAATTAGGACGCGCCTAATTGCCTAATAACGTGAATGCCAGTTTCGAGAGGGACTGTGTGTCTACTGTGGGTCCGCGGCACACCACTGGGCGGTCTGCCCTCTCCGGCCGGGAAACGTGCAACCCCGGTGAGTAAGCGGAGTGACTCATCGGGCCCTCTCCAAATCTCCACCACTACCAACACCACCATCTCTCACGGTACAGGTATCCCTCCAATTTGGCCACAAACGGGTCCAAAGTACTGCATTCATCGATTTTGGTGCTGCAGGTAACATCATTGACTCTACTTAAGCCAGTTCAAATTACATCGGTTGACGGTCAGACCCTTTCCTCCAGCCCCATCACCCACCAGATCCAACCCATCACGCTCACCATCGATCAACATCACAAACAGCTCTAGTTTCAGCTCATCTCTATCTCCTCACCTCCCATCACACTCGGCTATCCCTGGCTACTGCAACATGACCCCCTCATTTCATGGACACGGAACCGGATCCTCCAGTGAGGGTCGACCTGCACCGAACTTTGCCTGCGGGCCCAGGCTGGTACGCGTTCCACGGAGTCCGAGGCTCCCAATGTCGACATCAGGACATCTCTCCCGCCTATCGGGACCTGGCTGAAGCCTTTTGCAAAAGACATGCCAACCACCTTTTACCTCATCTCCCATATGACCTGGCGATAGAGCTTTACCATGGAACCATCCGGCCGTCCTTCTCGCCAGTGGCCGCGGGGTTCTTCTTCGTGAGGAAGAAAGGGGGTGAACTTCCCCCGTGTGCCGACTATCGGGGGCTAAATAAAATCACCATTAAAAGAAACCCGTTGACGCTCACCAACTCAGTTCTGGACGCCCCCTCTGGTGCCACCGTGTTCACAATGTTGGACCTCCGGAGTGCCTACAACTTGGCACTATTAGAGAGGGCGATGAGTGGAAGACGGCTTTCATCACGTCCTGAGAGACATTTTAGGCCGATGGGTGTATGTCTACCTAGAAGACATTCTCATCTACTCCTACACCACCGAAGAGCACATTCAACGCGTCTGGGCTGTTCTAAAGAGATTGCTTGCTCACCAACTGTACTGCAAGTTGGAGAAATATGCTTTTTACAAGCACTCCACCACGTTCCTGGGTTTTGTTATCTCGCCCCAGGGTGTGGCCATGGACCCACAGAAACTAGAAGTTGTGCGTCATTGGCCCCTACCCAGGACTCTTAAGCAACTTCAACGGTTTCTCGGGTTTGCGAGCTGCTATTTCTGCATTTTAAGAAGTTTGCCATCGTTTTACCACAGGTTCTTCTCCATCCAGATGCCAACAAACCATTCGTTGTGGAGGTGGACCAGACCAGAAGCTACATCTCTGTAGCTTCTTCTCCAAGAAATTTGACCCCACTCAGTAATGATACGGAGTAGGGGACTGCGAGCTGTTGGGCATAAAGTGGGCCTTGGAGGAATGGCGTCACTGGCTCCAGGGCACAAGTGAGCCGTTCATTGTCTGGACTGATCACCAGAACCTCATAACCATCAGAAACCTCAATCAATTCAATTCACGGCAGGCACGGTGGGCATTATTTTTCGAACAATATGATTTCCACCTATCATACCGCCTGGGTTCCAAAAACACCAAGGCCAATGCCCTATCCCGGCAACACGAGAAAGACGGCACCCCTCCACTTAGACTTAGAGACGAGGGTTTGCCAGGAACAAGCTGCAGAGATCGGACCGACAGGCATTCGGACCAGAGGTTTACGTTCCCCAATGCTTAAGATCGGAGGTCCTCCAATGGGGCCACTCCTTGCCCATCGCGGGACACCCCGGAACCCGACGAACTCTTCTGTTTGTAAAATGGGCATTCTGGTAGCACTTCATGAAGAAGGACATCGAGGAGTTCTTTCAGGCATGCCCAGGTGTGTGCCAGAGCCAAGGATGTAAACCAACCCACCCCCAGAGAGCTCCGTCCACTTTCCATTCCTCAACGGCCCTGGACGCACATCGCCCTGGATTTCATCACGGGCCTGTCGGTTTCCGAAGGAAAAAACACCATCCTAACCATTGTCGACCGGTTCTCCAAAGCAGTACACCTGGTGGCACTCACCGGACTCCCATCAGCAAAAAACACAGCCAAGCTGATATTGGAACACGTAGTCTGCTTGCATGGGTTCCCAAAAGACATTGTCTCAGACAGGGGGCCCCAGTTCACCGCCCAGTTCTGGAAGGCCTTTTGGCGTCTGATCAATTCCACCAGTAGTCTGTCCTCCAGTTACCACCCCCAGACTAACGGTCAGACGGAACAGACCAACCAACAGCTGGAGCACTACATGAGGTGTTTTGTTTCTGATCGCCAGCGCTCCTGGGCTCGCTACCTCACATGGACAGAGCTGTCTCACAACCTCCGAGTCTCCTCTGCTACCAACCTAAGCCCATTTGAGGTCTGCCATAGTTTCCAGCCTCCGATGTTCAACCATCAAGAACCAGAGGTTGACGTACCATCTGCCCAACAGTTGATCCCTAGGTGTCGACAGCTATGGAATCAAGCCAACCTCTCCATCCAACGCGCCAACACCAGCTACATCGCCCAGCATCGCTGTCGACACCATCTGGGACGTTTGTACAAAGTAGGTGACAAGGTATGGTTATCAACAAAAAACCTGCTTCGGCACAGCGAATCCCGGAAGCTCTCACCCAGGTTCATCAGCCCATACCGCATCACTCTACGGATTAACCCGTCACCTACCGTCTCCAGCTGCCTGCGGGGCTCCGGATCCACCCAGTATTTCACACATCCCAACTAAAACCATTCACTACTTCACCTATGGTATAGCCCCCCACAGACGTTTTCACAAAAGTCTCAGTCTGTTTACTTGAACTGATATCTATCACAGTGTAATTCATAAAGCAATAAATAGCAGTGTCTGGTCAGAGGTTTCAGCTGAGAGCGAGAGTGATAACCGCCTGTCTCAAAGGTTAATCATTAAAAGAATTGTTTTGAAATAAAACCCTCTTATCACCAGTGGACTCTGAGCTACAAGCTTCTGATCTTAGAAAAGATAATTCAAAAGGTCGCTTCTGAAGATTATTATGCAGAATAAATTTGTTTTTAACTGTGTACTTTCAGCATCTTTGGTTCTTTTAGGTAATTTTTAGATTTAAATCTCTCTCTCACACACACACTCATACATCACACACATACACACAGACACATTACAAATGTTAACACTTACACACACACACACACACACCTCTCTCACGATGCACACACACAAAGTCACTTATATCACAATGATGCACACACGCACGTATACACAAACACACTTATACTCATGTACATCACACATCACAAATTTTAACACTCACACACACATCTGTCTCACATGCACGCACGCAAAAACAAACACCCCCACACACACTAACAAGTCACATGTCTCACACACACATCACACACCCCCTAGTAAAAAAAAAGTATGCTAAGTATATTAAATCCTAGCATGCCAAAGCATACTTAAATGTACTTGCAGCCAGACTAATGACTCGTTTACTTGAAGTTTGCTATTTTGGAACAACTAATTTTGTACTAAGTGTATTTAAGTTGTAATTAAATTGTACAAAAGTACAATTTAAAGTGTATTAAGTATACTTTTGTGTTATAAAGTGGAACAACTTTAAGTATACTTAGTACACTTAAAGTATATGCCTGTGTGTGTACTAACGTACATACCTGACAGTAATTAATACAATTTAAGTATATATATTTAATATATTATAAATACATTACAGCTATTTTTACTGTGTTACAAATACAAGATTAATATACTATGAGCATATATTTTTATTACAGCAGTAGCTGTTATACTTCTGGTCAATTACAAATACTAAAAAAGTACACTGTGAGGTTAATACAAATAAACTTTATTGTATCATACAGTACATAAAACCTTCTATATTACAGTATTGCAAATGTATTCACAGTACACTAAAGGTGTTTAGGATCATTTACAAATGCTGAATGTATTTTCTACACTATAACATGTTTTTAAAACACATTACATTATACAGGTACAGTATTAGTTTAAACCTGGTGTGTGGACACAGACAGACATTAGTATTAGAGTATACAGGTACAGTATTAGTTTAAACCTGGTGTGTGGACACAGACAGACGTCAGTATTAGAGTATACAGGTACAGTATTAGTTTAAACCTGGTGTGTGGACACAGACAGACATAAGTATTAGAGTATACAGGTACAGTATTAGTTTAAACCTGGTGAGTTGATTCTAACTGTTACACAGAGACTGAAAACAGGCCGAAAGCTACGGAGCATTATACCACAAGCAAAGTACATGAGATTTAGCAACAACACATTAAACAATACATTCTATAGTTTAAAGTATGTACTTAATTACAAACTACCTAACAAAAACCGTTAAATTTACCTTATGCCGATGAAAATAAAATAATAACGATACGAACTAACGCACGCGATGTTGCAGCTTCCAGCCGTTAATTCAAACTAGAAGTGAAGGACTGGGGAGCCAATCAGAGAGCGGACTTTCCGAATCTGCCCGCCTACAATCTCTGATTGGCTGATGGGGCGCCGAATACTAGTCTATGGGTTGCTGGAATAGATACAAAGATATCACACCGCTGCAGTGTCACTTTATTCTGTGAGCGCACAGAAGAGTGAGAGAGTGCAAACATAAATTATCTTGAACAGGAAAAAATGATTTTCAGCGCACAAAAACGAGTTTAACATCGCGAGCGCGCGATAGACAGATTCGGCGTGCAGAAACGAGAAAGCACGTGAGAGTAGTGCACTAAATATAATTACATTTAAATTTAACTGATAATATACTGAGACTACCATATATTAAAAATTGTATTCTAATGTATACTTTCTGTACATTTGTACAATGATTATTTTGAGCATATTATTTAAAAATATACCAAAAATACATTGAAAAAAAAGTTTAAATAAGTATAGTTTGAAAATTAGACCAACCTTTCACTTAAAGTATATTTTCCAATAATATATTTTTGAAAAGTGTACTATAATACAATTATTTTTAAGTATATTAAAAATTTAATTTCAAAATTTGGTAAAAGCATGATGTTAGTATACTTTTTATATATTAACTGATGATACAATTTTTTGTTAGTATATTTGCAATGTACTATCGAGGATTTCAATATATTTATAATACACTAAAGTGTATTTTTTTTTCACTGGGGCCTACTAACAGACACATCACAAATGTTAACACAGACTCACACACCACACACACAAACATGAACAAACACATTTACTCGTCACACACAGACTGACACATCCTCACACACACACACACACACACACACAGACCTCTCTCTCTCTCTCAATCTCACACACACACTAACGCACTCAACAAATATTTAGGGCTCAAACTGACATTAGCCCTGTATGAGGTGTGATGTGTGCAAGTTGTGAAGTGCCATCGGGTGGTCATGACTTTTTCAAGGTCCTAACACACTCAAATAACACACACTGTAAACCCTAATGCTCAAAGTAATTACTGTAAACATATTAAGTACTGTTAAATACTTGCAATTCGTTTGAATTAATAGACCTTGATGAGTATTTAGAATTTTTTTATATTTGAGTATGCAGAAATTATGTTTTTCAAATTAGCTGAATAACTTTGATATTTTAAGCCACAGTAACAGTCTCCTTAAAGTTTCCACCAACTTTAAATCTTTTAGCCTAGCAATTTTGTGTCTGACATCATGTAAACTGCCCATGTTAAATTGTTTTGATTAAGATAGAAAACGTAAGCTCCACTTTTTGCCTACTGTTTAGGAGGTCAGAAAGCAAGATTTCTTGCAATTGGCAAATATCTCTCTTAAATTTGAACCGACTACTTTACTACACTGAAAAAAGTGAAAATGCTGTATTATTGATACAAAGTATGTTTCTACATCGATCTGTTAGAAATTTTGAATTTCCAAAACAAAACAGATTTTTTACTTCACTTACATCATCGCAGCCCCTGGTTAAACTTAAATGTAATCCCTTCACTTAAAGGACATTTCTACTTTAAACCAAAAGTTTGCCGTGTCACATGACCTCATGACCTACTGTAGCATTATCGCGGACTGAATCATGTTCTGCTGGCGGCCATAGTTTAAAAAAAAAAAAAAAAAAAAAACTCTTTTAAACCAGGTAAGAAAGCAAACTCATGTAATTTCTACGTAAATGTATCTCTTCCATGACTCTACCCTAAAAATTAGTAGTTGAATTATCTGATGATATCAGAGAAAAATTTCAATTATCCTGCAAAACTGAATTATGTTTATGGATTTATTGTACAGTATTGTCAGTCGTGAGCACTTTTAAAGTGTGTCGGTGGGATCTTTCTATAAATACTGTAATTAAGATTTGCTACAAACTTGAGCCAGTCCAATTTTTGTTTGGACTTTCTGTTCCTGAGAGTTTCTGAGAATTATAACTGCTCCACTTCAAGCAAGATTGCTGGTTTCCTTGGACAAGCAACACTATAAACTAATTGAGATCATCAGAAACAAGGGAGGAATTGTAAGAGAGAAGACATCATTTTCATCCTTAAGTTCTTGATCTGGTATGTACTTGGTCAAAAAGCAGAATTAGCTTGGGGTCAAATGTTATATTGTGAATGGAAGCCACAGGAGCCGAGCAAGGCATCCAAATCAAGTTGGCTGTGACTCACTAAATTAAAACATAACTAGCAGAATAAAACATTTTAGTTTAACTTGTTCACAAGTGTATGCTCTCTAAATACAGGTTTGAATGTCTGCCATGTTCATTTTATCACGCTTCACAAGCCTAACATAACCAACATTACTATGTTTGTTTTTACATGCCTAGATCCTGGAGGTGAATGTATGAAGAGAGTATCTCCTGAAATGTCGAATGGTGTATTTGAGTGGAAGATGTGGACCAACTAATTAAGCACTGGTAAGCATTTGTTTATAATGCATTTCAACCTTAGGACTGAAAAATGTTACTGAATTGATTAATTAGCCTTGCTCAAAGGTCCAAGTGGCAGCTTGGTGGTGCTGGGATTTGTCAATCAGTATACCAACATCCAAAAACCACACAACTACATCTGCTCCTTCATATTGACAAATACGAGGTCAGTGGCATTATCAGCTGCAGCACAACCTTTACACAGGGCCATTATTTATTTTTTTTAAATCATAGTATGTATTAACATTAGTTACATGCATGCTCCTAAAAATTGTGGAAAGACTTCACAAAAGAGTTGAAGCTGTTATACTGTAGCTGCAAATGGCCAACATCATATTAAACCCTATGGATTAAGAAGTGGATGTTACTCAAGTTTATATGCATGTGAAGGCAGATGAGCCAATACTTTTGACAATATAATGTAATAAAAGATGTGTGTGTGTGTATATGTATGTCAGTTGTTTTGGCCTATTTATTGACATACTTAAATTTAACTTGATGCACCATAATCCTAGGTGGGGGTTTTTGCACTCATAGTGCAAAAAAGGTTCACGATTTTTTTCATGATTTTTACATTCATACATCAGACATGGTTTTGCCAAATGGAGCAATTTGTCTAACAAAATGTCCTTTCTATTATTAGGTTGTTCAGAACTTGAGAGGTGCCCAATGGCCCTGTTTGTCTTCAGGTAGGAAGAGGACTTTCTTTAGCCACCACAGGAAATCGAGATTGTGACTTATTGAGTTCCCATCAGTCACACATGAATGTTCCTTTTTGTTTGGCCTCATCTATGCACTAAACTTGAGCTATCATGGTAAGCTCAAACACTTTTGTGGCCCTGCAGAAAATATTTAGGGAACATATTCTATATTGACATTAAAATTTTACATTTTGGTCACTTTGTCAAGCAATTGTCAGATGTTCACATGATTAGCAAATAGGTTTAGACACTTCTTAAGCTTATGATATTAAAAATGCATTGTTTTATTTATTTTTTTTCTGTCTTATAATTGGAAAAATAATTTAATAGTACAACAAAAAGAAAAGGTAATGTATGGTTTTAAGGATGGTTATAAATGTTTTTGGAGGAGAACTTGTTTGTTTATTGTCTTCATTTATAAATGTAACTTTTCTACATAAATTAACTTTTTTGGCTTAGAGATAAGTAAATTTTTTATTTCAGAAAAAGACTATTTTGTATATTGATTTTTACATATAATTCATAAAATTAAGTTACGTAACTTACTTTTAACGTGAGAATAATAAAAAAGATTACTTTACTAACTCTAACTTTATACTACATGAATGTACAGTAATTCGTTTCTTTCAAGGTAAACACTAAACTTAAATATAATGTTACATTTTTGTTTTTTCTAACGTGATATAATCAAGTTGTCACAAGGTAGAAAAATACGTTTTACTGGCCTAAGGCCTTGTAATAACTTTCGTTTCTGATTTGGATGGATGAATTTTTTTTTTTTTTTGCTTTGGGGAAACTTACAAAAAAAAAATTATTTAATCAAAATTTAATCTTAAATTATATTATAAAATATGATTTGAGAGAAAGTAAAAAAAAAATACTTGTAACAAATTGAAGACAATCCAAAGTATAATTTTTTTTCAGTGTAGCATAAATTGTTTAGGTTTTGAATTTGTCAGGTTTAAAACTTTGGTTTTTAGGGTTTGAATATAAATCCTGAATTCCTATTAGTTTTAGTTTTAGTATTAAAATTTATAGATTTTGTAATTTTTGATTTAACAGAAAAAAATTAAGAAAATGAATCATCTGAATTGTAACAGGGCACTGGTGGCTCAGTGGTACTGCAGACGTTTCGCCTGCCACATGAAAGGCCTGGGTTGGATTCTCAGCCACTGGATGAAGTGCCTGTCCCAAGCCCAACTATATTTAATAGTAGTAGTAGTATTGTTATTATTATGATCTTATTATATGAGTTCAAAATAATCCCTTTCGGGTTTAAATTGAAATAAGTAGTAGTAACATAAAAACAGGGCAGCTAAAAACAGACATTTTATTAAAAATAAAAATTAAGGTCATTAGTTATAACTTTTTCCGGAACAATTTTGGACTTGGACTAATTCCCATCACTAGGTTAGTAACCTAGTAACCAAGTGTAAGTCTCTATACAATGACAGAAACTTTGGAGAAGAGCGTCTGCCAAATGCTTAAATGTAAATATAAATTTTGTTTTCTCCTTCTTAACCAGATTTAAAACTTTCTGTCACACTTTCTCAAATTGATTTGCACAAAGCTGTAACTCGAACATGTCTGGGACTGGAACTAGAACTGGAATTGGAGCCTCCAATCCCCAACATTACTGCCTGAGCTCACTAATGCTGTTGTAGCTGAATGAACACAAATTCCCATAACAATGCTCAAAAACTAATAAAATCCCTTCCCAGAGGAGTGGAGGTTATTACAAAAGCATTGACAGGGCTAAATCTGAAATGGGAAATTTCACAAGCACATATACTGTATTGTGGATGTGATGGCCAGATATCCAAATATTGACCTTACAAAATATTGATCTTATTGTGTATATTATTAGATCATAGCAAATCTAAAAAATAAAAATAAAAATTCTGATGCAGCTGGAATTATCTATATTTTTATATTTTTATCATTTCTGTTGCATTTTACAGCTTTCCTTAGTTAATCTCTTTCATACAAAACAAACACTTTTATAGAAACTACAGAAACAGATTGAGCAGCACACCCATAACTGAAATACTCACAGATTTTTTCAACAGCTTGTTCCTTGTCATGTTCTTTCTCCAGTGCGCCGATTTTTTCGGTCTTGTCATTGTTTGATATCTTCCACTTCGCCACATAAGTAATCAAGAAAAGACCCAGAGTGGCACAGATAACAATTCTAGCCAGAGTCATTTTCAGTAGCCTCATCTTTAGACTTGTAAGAAGTTTCTCTTAACAAGACATTGCCTAATAATAATGGATGTTGCTTCTCCGATCCAATACACAATTCTAATTGCTGGTGTTTAAAGCAGATTGTTTAAACTATTAAATGGAAGTGTCACACCGCTGCAGCACCCATAACAAGTTTTCTTCATTAGGTCCAGTGTGTGCGTGTAGGATTTTATTACAACCAAGCATAAACCACACTTGATTCCACCTGTTTATTTTAATTGCTCTTGGCTTTTAATAGACTGGCAGGTGTGGCTTCTGCTTGGTTGGAATAAAAACCTGCACACACACACACACACAGCCACACACACTGGCTCTTTACGCTTACCTAATATATCTCTTTACGCTTATCTAATATATCCCACAACTTGATCCATTGTGTTGAGATATTGAATGCTTGACACTTCACCTCTCAGTAGTTTGAAAGTTATGATGTACACTCACCTAAAGGATTATTGGGAACACAATACTAATACCCCCTTTCGCCTTCAGAACTGCCTTAATTCTACGTGGCATTGATTCAACAAGGTGCTGAAAGCATTCTTTAGAAATGTTGGCCCATATTAATAGGATAGCATCTTGCAGTTGATGGAGATTTGTGAGATGCACATCCAGGGAACGAAGCTCACGTTCCACCACATCACAAAGATGCTCTATTGGGTTGAGATCTGGTGACTGTGGGGGCCTTTTTAGTACAGTAAACTCATTATGTTCAAGAAACCAATTTGAAATGATTCGAGCTTTGTGACATGGTGCATTATCCTGCTGGAAGTAGCCATCAGAGGATGGGTACATGGTGGTCATAAAGGGATGGACATGGTCAGAAACAATGCTCAGGTAGCCCATGGCATTTAAACGATGCCCAATTGGCACTAAGGGGCCTAAAGTGTGCCAAGAAAACATTCCCCACACCATTTCACTGCCACCACCAGCCTGCACATGTAAGTTGGTCCGGTGTAGAGCCGAGGTAGCCATTAATCCATCTATAAATAGCTGTTTAGTCTGGGAAACTGGGTCGAGCATTATTAGTTAATACTACTGTCATTTGTGTGGGCGGTCTGTTTTGTTCTTTGTTTAGTTTATATTTTGATTTAAGTTGTGTTGACTTGGGCTCCCAGTTTGGCAATGTTTTCTGTAGATGTTCTGTGTGTCTGTCTTTGTGGAGCTGATTCAGTCGTGTCATGTGTGGTGGTGTGAGTATTGTGGTTTTTGTCCCCCTGTTTTCTTGTGTGTTTAGCTAGAGCAGGTACTGTAAGTAAATAGGTGTGTGTTTGGCTAGGAGTGTGTTTAGCTCAAATCTATGTTGAGCTAACTACCATGCTTCTAGCCATAGCCCCTTTGTGTCTCTAGCCTTTCTGTGTTTCCTGTCTCCCTAGTTTCCCAGTGAGCCTAGCCTTTGAGTGTCCCCTAGCCTAGCCACTGGTTATCCCTTGTCTCTGTGTTTCTGTGACCCAATTCCCTAGTGTTGTGTTGAGCTATTAGGTAAGTGTAGCTTAGTGCATATTGGGCTAAAGACATGCTTAGCTAGGTGAATGTGTAGCTGACTGCCATGGTTAAGTGCTCTTAACTATGTTTAGCTAAAAGTCATGTCTAGCTGATTGCCATGTCTTTAGCCCTGTTCCTGTTTCTCTCCTTGTCTCTAGTCTCTTTTTGTCTCTCCTTGTCTCTTGCCTCTCCTTGGTTCTTGTCTTTTCGTGTCTCTCTCCCGTCTCTCTCTGTCTCTCGTCTCTCCCGGTTGTCGGGTGTCTCGTCTTGTTGTGTCCTGTTTCCGCTCCACGCGTAGTTTGTGTGTCCTGTTACGTGTTTAGTCCTTAAGCCTCTGTTTCTCCACAGAGCGTTTGCTAGGAGTTCTTTAGCCTGTGTTTCGTTACAGGGTGTTTGTTAAGCATCCTTCAGCCTGTGTTTCGCTACAGAGCTTAAACGTAGTGTAACAGGTATTAGAGCCGGTTGGTGTCCCTTCGTCTGCGTCATGTTTAACCCCATGCCATCAAGTATTGTTTGAGTTTTTGTTCCTTTGTTTGTTTTTTGTCTTTATTATTTCTGTAACAACCATTATTAAAAGACTCTTTTGGTTAAACAACCCTTCTGCCTCTATGCCTGCCCTTCACCCACAGCAATCAACATCCGCCATAACACCCCGTTCGTGACAGCACAGTGGCAACAAGGCATGATGAATACATGTTTTAGTTCTGTTTACGCCAAATTCTGACTCCACCATTTGAATGGTTTAACAGAAATCGAGACTCATCAGACCAGACAACATTTTTCCAGTCATCAACTGTCCAATTTTGGTGAGCTCATGCAAATTGTAGCCTCTTTTTCCAATTTGTAGTGGAGATGAGTGGTACCCGGTGGGGTCTTCTCATGTTGTAGCCCATCCGCCTCAAGGTTGTGCATGTTGTGGCTTCACAAACATGCACAACATGCTGCATACCTCGGTTGTAACGAGTGGTTATTTCAGTCAAAGCTGCTCTTTTATCAGCTTGAATCAGTCGGCCCATTCTCCTCTGACTTCTCCTCTGCATCAACAAGGCATTTTCGCCCACAGGACTGCCGCATACTGTATGTTTTTCCCACCATTCTTTGTAAACCCTAGAAATGGTTGTGCGTGAAAATCCCTAAACTGAGCAGATTGTGAAATACTCAGACCGGCCCGTCTGGCACCAACAACCATGCCACGCTCAAAATTGCTTAAATCACCTTTCTTTCCCATTCTGACATTCCACATGTGTGCCAGTGGGTGAATAAAGATATCCATTAATTTAAAATGAATTCAAATCAAGTGTAAATTTTATAAATCACATACACAGTCATACTGTGTATGATATGAAGTGAAATGCATACACTGATGACCTAAAAATAAAAAACAGGGAAAATAATAGTTTTCAAAATAGAGTGCAATGTGCTGGAATGTCAAGTCAAGTACTGTAGGTCAAAGTAGGTTGAAGTAGTCATTTCAACCATATGCAGTTTGGTAGACAGTGAAACGAAACAACGTTCCTCCAGGACCAAGGTGCTAAATACAGTACATGCAGCTAATTATGAGATCTAATTAGCTGACTAGCTCAGATATGACAGATTTACATTTTTAAGTTATCTTAAAAAACTATCTATTTCTATATAAAAAAAGAGAGAAAAAAAATGGACAACAGACAACAAAGTGCACGTGCACATGTGCAAACAAAGAGCTACAGAACAACGTAACACGACAACGTAACACGTTACAGTACTTTTTTTTTAGTGATGAGGTTTGAGTTGAGATAGTGGAAAGAGAAACAGTAAACATTTGACATATCTGAGTAGCAGCAATAATAAAAAAAAAATAGTGTGCAAATATTGCAAAGAGCAGTTCAGTTACAGTAGGTATTTTGAGATGGTTGTAGATCAGTGTGTGTGTTTATCAGTCCAGTCCCTTTGTGTTGAGGAGACGGATGGCTTGTGGGTAAAAACTGTTACATAGTCTGGATGTGAGTGCCCAAATGCTTTGGTACCTTTTTCCAGTTGACAGAAGGGTGAAGAGTGAGTGTGAGGGGTGTGTCCTGTCAGCCACAATGCTGGTGGCTTTGCACATGCAGCATGTGGTGTAGATGTCTTCAATAGAGGAGAGAGAGACCCCGATGATCTTCTTAGCTGTCCTCACTATCCAGTGTAGGTTCTTGCGGTCTGATATTGCAAGGGTTAGGGTTAGGATAATGTGCAAAGTCAAGTTCAAAGTTCAAAATTCCATGGTATGCAAAATGTGCATAATGTGTATTGTGCATTGTGATGAGTAGTGAGATTGTTTTGTGTAAGATGCCAGACCGGAATGTTATGAATGAGAGTTCGTATAGCTGCGGGAAGAAGCATCTCCTCAGTCTCTCTGCGTTGGCCTTCAGCGCTTTCCTAACCGTAACAAAGATAACGTCCATTGTTGGGGTGGCTGAGGTGGTTTACTATTTTCCTGGCCTTGGTCCTTGCTGTAGATCGACTGCAGGTCGGGGGGCTCGGTGCAGATGATGTGCTAAGTTGATCGCACCACCCTCTATAGAGCTCGTCTGTCCTGCATGGTGCTGTTCCCGAACCAGGTTGTGACACTTGCTTCTGCCTTATTTTGAGGATGTGATGTCGCATTGTCCTTAAACAGATTCATCTTCCGCACTGCTACAGACCAGCCTTTTTAACTTTTTATTTAATCCAAAAGGCCTGTTGTTGCAGTCCAGTTACTAAAGAACAGTCACAACACTTGGACACAAAATAAAAAAGAATGCTATTTCACACACACGTGGTCACAATGTTATAGTAAACAGTACACGCATGCACAGATGTTGACTATACGAGTGATGCACGTGCACTAAGACCGAGCATGAGAGACAATTACCCACAATCCCACCAGAGAACCATTGGCTAAGTTGTGATCATGTGATGCAGTGATGTTTTTTTTAGCAGACAAAGGGCATCCGTACTACTCATAGTTCAAGACCTCACTTGATTATCTAGTTAAGAAATTTTTAAACAATTTTTTTATCTTGCAAAACGCTCAAAGACCAACAAGGTACTTGCAATCCAAGGTTTCACTGTATATTATATAAATTTATATACATGATGTTTTTTTTTTTACTTTATTCAAAGTGAGGTTAGTGATTAGTCTCTTCCAGTGGTGCTTTGTAAAAAGTGCCTCATGACAGTCATAATATATTGCTTTAGTTTATAATTTGTAAAAAAAAATAAAAAAAAATGCTTTACTTTTCAAAATAGTAACACAGTAATGCAAACAGTGAAAATGTACACATTCAAAAAAGGCCCCTCTCTATTCTTACAAACAGTAATATAAACATTTTTTTCCACCCTCTGGAGACAGATTGGACACGCTTGCTTTCCATTGCAACAGCCATGTTTCAGACCCAGGAACATCTGGGAGAAGTCATCTGCTTGAAACAATAAGGGCAAAGGCCTCTGGTCCAATCAGTAATGCAGTTAAAAGAGTGGATCATTCAGAAAAAAAGAAAAAGAAACAAAAACACAACAAAAAAGGCAAGGAGAGTCAAAATTGAATAAATTAATTTCAGCTAAAAAGACAATGATTACAAACAAGTACAAATTTCGGGATTTCAACCACCACGTTAGGCTTCATGACCACTGACTTATGTTCACTACAGGAATCAGATGTCTAACTACTGGATGAAGAAAAATCTAATCAAATATCCGAATGCTAAGTGACAACATCAAAGAGGAATAGAGCAAAGAACTGAAGAAATGAAAACAGAATTTATCAGGATAGAACAACAAGAAGAAAACCAAAGTGCAGATGTAACAGGTTTTTTTAGAAGCCTATCAGAGGTAAACAAAATTCCAGCAAACACAAAGTTTAACCAAAGGTTTAAAAAAGGCAAAAATTATTTATTGTTTACATTTTGATACTAATGACTGGCATTTTTTAATTAAAAACAATTCCATGCATGTGTGTGCCTCGTGATGGATGGGCACTCATTCCAGGGTGTACCCCGCCTCAAGCCTCTTGGGATAGGCTCCACGCCCCCCGCGACCCTGTATACAGGATAAAGAGGTATAGACGATGAGTTATTGAGAGTGTTAAATAGGATGAAACTTACTTTTAGTACCCCTGGGAACGAGGAAAAAATTTTTTTTTAAATGACCTATTTTTGACCCATGTGCTACCCAGACAGGCCAGCATTTTGGAAATAATGCCACAGGTACACAAGTTCACAACTTGTCACATGACTGCACCAGAATGTTCATTAGATGTCATTTAGGGACTTCCTAAGTTAAAATCAAGCAAAACATTCTAGAGCATTTTTAACATCTAGACACTAAACGTCTAGAAATATATTTGGTTTGTCATAGTGAAACCTAGATATATTTCCCCCCTTATTTCCTAAGATGTCATTAAATTAGAGTGTAAGGCTCTTTTGGAAACCAAATTGCTTTTAACGATGCAATTTTCCCTTAAGTAAAAACGCCTCTCAGTGATGATAATGAAATAATTGAACTTTTTTGAAATTAAAATGTTAAAGTTTTTTCTATGAGATGGTACCATGTGTATTTTTTTAAAGAGGTTATTTAAATTTTGGCCAAACCAAGTGAAAAGTCATCGTTATGAGAACAGAGTTGTGTACTGTAACAGTAAGACTCAATGAAGGGATTTTATCTGGCATTTCATCATTTTCTTCTTAAAATGAAATGTTTGTGTTATGAAGGTAAGTCTTTCTGTAACCTCCGGTGAAGCTGATTAGCCAGGGATCTCTGGAAAACCTATTCTGGAAATCCTCTTCAAACTGCAGGTGGCGCTGTGGGATCAGATATAGTTGAGCAAATTTATAAAAAGTAACTTAATTCAAGATTTTTTTTTAAATAAAGGCAATAAGTGACACAACTGTAAATCGAAAAAAGTCTTTTTTCAGTAATGTACCACAACAAATAAGAAAATGTTTATAGTCGTGTCCTGTTTCCAGATAATCTGTAAAAAAAAAAAATAATTTGTCTGTTAAAAAAAGGTTACCACCCACATGGTTTCTAGCTAAATCATTAACCTCAGTCATTAAACTTCAAAAAGTCTGATAAAAAAAATTTGCATTCATCTTTCCAGTATGAAAGTCTCCTCTGAGTGCGAGTGTGAAGTCTCAGTGATGGCTGACATTCAATAGGTTTCATTTCCTTTGTTCTCGCGTTTGATGAATGTGGCTGTTACAGTATTAAACACTTAAAATTCCTTAATGACATGTTGGATTGTCCACTTTTGCCCACTGCAAGCCTGAATGACAAGGTGGTACCATGAGTCTTCTCCTTGGGCAACCTCAAGGCATCTCTTTGTGTTCTTGTTTCTTATGGCATGACCCTGTGGAAAACAATACAGAATTATAAAACTGCAATAGTAGTTTTGTTACTATACAAATTCCTCATTTTAACAATGGGGTAAGTGATTTAATACGGTCTGGTTAAGTTATTAATATTTTTTTTTCTCTGTTGAAGCGAACAAAAGGGAAAAAACAAATTTTGTTTGGAAATTTTTAACATTATCATAAGATACAGTATACAACTTTGCCAAAGCACTGGCACTGGTGATATCTACTTACACAATACCTTACCTTATTACTTAAAATAAAACAGGTACTAAAGTACTTGCGATGCGAGTAAAGCAATAACTCTCTTCCCTGTCTTAAGTAATGTCATTTCCACTGTTGTTACATAGAAACCTGGATGCTTCTGTTCAGCTTACGCACAGTGTTCAGAAAGAGGACGGCCTCCATGGATCAGGAAGCTTCGCTGCTGCTATTAGTAAACTTTTCAATGCATGGACCTTTCTTCATTTCCTTAGCACTTCTTTACCATAGCAGCCTCACTAGCTACCATAAGAAATGTTATTGTTAATAATTAATTACCATAGAAACTTGTAGAGTGAGTGCTGTTAATGAAAACTAGTCCATATCGATCTGACCACAGTGCTGTGATATGAAAGTACTTAAGGAAGCTGGATTTTCTCTCAAGATCCTGGTGTTACTCATTTAGCAGTGCAATGCAAAGCTGAGAACTAATTTGATTCGATTAATTACCTGTTTAAAGTCCCAGTGCATATACAATTCCTTTTCCTTGGCCATTTGACAGCTGTGCAGTGCAGGTGTGTTTCCCTCACCAGGATCCACCAGGCAGCGGTTTTGATTGTACTTGTGAGATTTAATGCCACCGATATTAAGTTCCCCATTACTTTTATAGTAACAGTGCTATGTACACAACAAGCAGATGGTAGACAGGGGAATTAGCAATTAAAAGTTAAAGCATTGTTAAACAATTAAAATGTTTGTATAGGAATCTGGGCCCTGACACACCCAGCTGATGCATACTCTTAGTTTTTACAATCTAAACTGGTCTGTTCCTATCAGCTTCAAAATATTTGCTGATAAACCCTAGGTGAGACTGAAGAGTAAAAAAAATTGGTACTGTTGGTTTGTCAGTTTTGTCCATGAACCCTATGTTCGCATACTATTTAGAGAAGTAATGTGCAATTTTGGTGAAAAGGTGGTATAGTGGTTAACACTGTGGCCTCGCACCTCCAGGGTTCAGGGTATGAATCCTGCCAACGGGTCTATGTGCATGGAGTTGGCATGTTCCCCCTGACCTGGGTGGGTTTCCCATGGGTCCCCTACTCCCATTTCAAAGACATGAAGAATAGGCTAACAAGGCTAACGACAACGAGCATGAGAAGGAAGTCTCTGGCTAGAAACTCAAGTAAGCAAAGTGAATAATTGACACACTACAGAGTATCGTAAAGTATCTTACTGATACTGGAACACTTGTATTTAAAAGGCTGATACGTTGGAAGATCCCAACAAGACAGATCTTTTATCTGTTCAAACTTAAACAAGGTAAACAAAGACATTTTATTGTTATATTCTGAGCCATTAAACAACACAATAATCCTTGGCCTTACACTTAGCACCAAAACAAATCCACTCCTACTGTATGTGAATCAAGTACAAAAGGATTAACTCATTCAACATCTCTTGACGCAGTGTAACTTTATATGGCTAGAAATAACAGCCACCCAAATTGCACACTACTGCACTAAATAGTATGCCAACATAAGGTTTTTGGACAAAATTGACTTAACAACAGCACCAAATAAAAAAAAAATCACTTTTCAGTCTCACCTAAAGTCCATCAGCAAATATTCTACTGTTTATCATGCTGTTTTTCTGTTTGTTTGTTCGTTTGTTTGTTTGTTTTTTACATTTCTTACATCAACTGACCAGGTAGGAGGAAACAAATACATGCACCTCCAGGTTCCAGGTTTAATTCCTACCTTGGGTCTGTGTGCATGGAGTTGGCATGTTCTCCAGCTTAGTGTTTCCTCCGGGTACTCCGGTTTCCTCCCACAGTCCAAAAACATGAAGATTAATATTGTTGGCGTTCCCAAATTGCCAGTAGTGTGTAAATGATTGTGTGTTTATGTGTGCCCTGTGATGGATTGGTACCTAGTCATGGATTTACTGTGCATAGTCATGCTGGACACAGGATAAAGTGGTATAGGCGGTGAGTGAGTGATTATTATTAAGCTTAAATTATGTACAGTATATAGACCCACCATACACAAGTTTCTGTGAATAAAAGTTACTAAAAAGTGAATGCATTAATATAAGGCAGTTGATGAAAATCTTCCGCAATAACATGCTCACAAATGCATGCAGTTCATTTATGTTCCGAAGAGAAACAGGAAAAGCTAAATAAATTCACTAAAGTATTCGCTCATCTGCCTTCAAATGCATATGAATTTAAGTAATATCCAATTCTTAATCCATAGGGTTTAATAGGATGTTAGCCCATTCTTTGCAGCTATAACAGCTTCAACTCTTCGGGGAAGGCTTTCCACAAGGGTTAGGAGTGTGTTTATGGGAATTTTTGACCATTCTCCCAGAAGCGCATTTGTCAGGTCAGACACTGATGTGTTGGATGATGAGGCCTGACTCGCAGTCTCTGCTCTAATTACTCCCAAAGGTGTTCTAATGGGTTGAGGTCAGGACTCTGTGCAGACCAGGCAAGGCCTTCCACACCAACCTCGCTCATCCATGTCTTTGTGCACAGTCATGTTGGAAGAGAAAGGGGCCGTCCCCAAACTGGTCCCACAAAGTTGGGGGTACAAAGTTGTCCAAAATGTCATGGAATGCTGAAGCAATATGAGTTCATTTCACTGGAACTAAGAGGCTGAGCCTAACTCCTGAAAAACAACCCCATCACCAAACCTCCAAAGTTTGTACCTCCACCAAACTTGGCACAATGCAGTCAGACAAGTACCGTTCTCCTGGCAACCGCCAAACCCAGACCCATCCATCAGATTGCCAGACAGAGAAGTGTGATTTGTCACTCCAGAAAACACGTCTCCACTGCTCTAGAGACCAGAACGTCCTCTGCAGAATGTTGGTGACCTCTCTGCACTATTTGTCTCAGCATCCACTGACCTCGCTCTGCGATTTCACTTCGTGACTGAGTTGCTGTCATTCCCAATTGCTTCCACTTTGTAATAATACCAATAACAGTTGACTGTGGAATGTTTAGTATAATGGTACCATGCTGGAATTCCAGAGAGCGACCCATTCTTTTAAAAATGTTTGTAGAAGCGATCTGCATGCCTACAGTAGGTGCTTGATTTTATACACCTGTAAGCATGTAACTGATTCGAACACCTGAATTATATAATTTAAACAATGAATGAATTATTTTTGGCAATATATGGTATCTACATGTGTCTAAATGTCTATATGTGTAAAATGGCCGCACCATCTTCCCCTGACTGAGAGGATGATCAATTTTTCTCTTTTAATTCCAAGCAACAGATAGGTATGGTGTCCTTGGGATTTAAGGTCCAGATAAAGGGCAATCCCATAAGTTTTCGATACAACCAAGGTCTAGTGATTTTAGTTTGGAGAGTCATAAATATATACAGTATGAACTTTAGCAAGTTAAAAGCTTCATTCATAGGAGTATCAGTGTTGTGCTTTGTCTGAGCATGACTCACAAATGGCAACGATTAACCTAACCGTCCACTCGTCCATATGCTGAACTTACTGGATAGACACTGTACAATATGACATTGCTAGGTAGAGGATAATTTTATTTATACAGTTTTTTTTTTTCATTTGTTAACACACATGCTACCATTACTTCACCCTACTTGATATTCAAACGCTACAAAAACCATGAAGATGTGACATGGTTATTAGTTGCCTTTGGTTTATGCGACTAGGTGTGTCAGAGCCTTTAAAAGTTTTCTAAGGTGTAACTGTTGAATACATAAGTACCTGAGAGCTGAAGAAATGACACTGATAAAGGACAGGGACACTGCCAGGAACAGGACCCTGATCAATGCATTGATTTTCTAAGAGGTTAGTCTGTATCTGTCAAAAGCAAGAAAAGCAAACCATTTAAGTTCATTGGCTTTTGCCAAATTATTCCTGTGTATACTTATATTTTTGTACTCATAAGAAGTGAAAGGAAAGGGAAATAAATGTTGTTTACTGTGCCGTAACCGAGGAGATCATCCCAGGGGTCTAACTCAGGATACACGTTCTTCAGATACCAGCTAAAGGGCTTACAGTTAAGTTGTTTTCTCAGCTTCTTTCTTTCAGTCACATCTCCAATGTCGATTCCATGATCCTGAATGGGAAAAGTTTAAATCAGATTTCACCAAACATTTTTATCTTCATTTTATGTTTATTCAGTTTATTTAGATCATTCAAACACTGATTTGTGGAGTTATTATTGGATTGTATTATACTGTAGAGTATTGGGCAGTGTTTAAGTTATGACGAAACCCAAACTCTCTAATAACATCATTATACACTGATCAGCCCTAACATTAAGATATTGACATTGATTATCATTTATATACCAGGAAACTGGGGACAGGATCATGGGCACCCTGCACACACCCATGGCGCTGTGGAACGAAAGCCAGCTGGCCCAGTCTGATCCCACAAAGAAGTCAATGCAGCACAAATCGGAAACCAAACACCAACCCGGCCTCCAAACTGCTCAGATCCCTTTCCAATCAATCACCCATGGGATGCACCAGACAAACAAGTCCAATCCACGATGGCCCATAAAGCCCACAATATAATTATTTGCGTTGTAGGTTGTAATGTGTGTTTTTGTAACTTTCATTTCAGTTTAAATTTAATTTTAGTTAAACTTGCATTCAATCATCTTAATACACATGCTTATCTTTATGAAACCATTTTTTCAGCAGATCCTATAGGTAGATAAGATAGAAGCTAAATCATCTTTTCAACTTGGCCAAAGAATACTCAGAGCTTACTACAACCAACCTTCAGGGGGAGATTCCAGCTTATATAAACGTTTTTCTTATATTCATCCATCCATATTTCAGCCACTCTTAGCGCATTTCTCCTCATGGGCTCGCCGAGATCTGGAGCGTAGGGCTTGTGTGCTCTCTCTATATGAGCAATCTTAGAACAAGGGATGATCTCAATGCTTCCCCCACACAGCCAAACCTAAAAAATAAACAAACCACATGCTTTACTTAACTCCTTAAACATTACAGGTGCAAAAACACGTGTAACAACTTACACGTATTCCAAGCTCAACGTTTTCCCCTCCATATATTTCCATTCCTTTGTCCAAACCTCCAATTTCTCCCAAGAACAATCGATCAGCCACAAGGATTCCCATAACAGAAGGGCTTCTGTCAAAAGCAGAATCAAAAGAAAATATTCAAACACAGCAGTGGTTATTTTTAAAATCAGATTTTAGTCAGATCTTCTACATGTGTGTACTTTTATGGATTTTACATTTGTGCCAACACAATTGCTTTAAATTGCTATTACATTTTTATGCAAAAATAGTTTTTTTTAGCCATTTTTGAATCGGTCATCAACGTGCATGTCCAAACAAAAATATAGGCAACAAAAAATTCCCTGCTTTTTGTTATTTTTTCAGTTTTTGTATTTGCCAGGGTTTCAATACGCAGATTAGATTTTGTCTTTAGATCACTTTAGCAGTTGACTTTAGCAGATTTTGTCTTAAGCAGTTGGCATCCATTATGTTGCATTACCGCCACCTTCTGGTCTTTATATCTCCCATCTTCCTTCCAATTTAAATAATCTTTTCTGGTCCAGTCACCTTTTCGGAACCCATCAAATACTTTCTTCCTTGGCCTCTTCCTCCATTCTTTAAAATACTTTTTACAGTACACTCAAGATCTCCAAATTCCCCATTCCTCCTCCCCTGAAGGTTGGGTTGGAGTTCTCTTTGTCTACAACCCCGTGGCATCTCAGACAGACTCTTCCCAAGATTTTCCCCTATTGTGACCTCACAGAGGAAGATCCCCTTCCCTTGGTTTGTTGCTCAGCTCTGCTGTTCTTTATGGGGCGCGGCTGAGCAGTAGCTCATTTGACAGCAGAACCGAAGTGGAACTGAATAGGAGGTCGAGTGACACAGAAAGATAGAGGTTTTTAATAATGTGTTAACTGAGGAATATTTCTGCTGGAGCATTAACACACAAACACATACACACACCTTGGAGTGCTCTTAACTTGTTTAAGAAATAGGGAAATATGGGACATTAAGGTTTCCACCCAGGTGAATTCTTCGGGACAGATGCTGATTCTTCTGGTTTCTCATTTTCACAAGTTGTATTGTTTTGTATTTTTAAGTTCATGAGCACGAACATAAAAATTCTAGTAAAGGAGTAACTATTTATAAGTGTAAAGCAGGTGAGAATAGGAACTAACTTGCTTCAAGAAATTTCCACACCATTAATATATACAGTGAAACCTCAGATTGCGAGTAACGCAGTTTATGAGTGTTCCTCAAGACAAGCAAATTTTGACTTGAAAATCGAACAAGTCTTGGTTTACGAGTACCGAGTATCATGTATCACGCATGTGCTTCTTGTTTTGACGCAGAGAGTCGCGTGATCACAACTGAACCAATGTTTTTTCTCTCTCTTGCGCTGCGGAATTGTGGGTAATCGTCTCCCCTGCTGGGTCTTAGTCTCTTACTGCTATAATCAACATACGTGCACATCAGTGGCGGCTGCTCTAAGACTACAAGGGAAGCTCCGCTTCCTCTACTATGTCAGAAAATAAATGCTCATATATGCACTGTCATATTTATATTGATTTTAATAATTAATGGCAAAATCATTAAGAATTAATTCATGTTAAGGGGATTTTTAGTGCTCTTGTTTTCTTTATTCTCACATGATGTTTAGGGCCTTTGTCTGTGTTTTTTTTCTATTACTTTTCCTTTCATAGCCTTGGGTTCATGTGTTGACATCCTCAGTATAAAATTGTTGTTTTGCAACTTATGTTTGGATTATGTTGGCGAGACTGACTAATACGCAGAAAAATAAAACTATTAAAAAAAAAGTGTCAGTTGAGTCACATCATGCCACCTAGCTACAGTTTTGATTATTTTCCCATAAGAGCATGCCTCCAAGTTCTCCTGCATCTGTGACCCTTCATAACAAGTCAAGCGTTGAGTTGCGCAGGTAAGTTTTGCGCTTTGGCCAATATTGTGAAGCAGGTAAAATGGAACACGTTCAATTTTGGCAACTTTTCTTGATGCTTTAAACGTAACCTGAGAAAGTTTAAATCCTGAAAATTCATTTCAAACACTGTAATGAACACCATATAAAGTTCAGTAATCAACTTGGTATCAAAATGGAGCTAATTGATGCAGGATTCTGAAAATATGCATAACTCAAAGCACCCAAAATGCGATTAAATATCTTATTTGATGTGGTGGGTCACATATTTTAATAGCACAATAATACACAGAGTTTTGTACAGTATAGAGATTTTAAGTTACTGTAAATAAAATAGGTCTCACTCACATTCCGGGTATAGACGGGTCATTAAGTTCATACCAGTCCGGCCTGAAGGACTCATACAAGCACCAGAGCTGCCAGTCAAAAGCATGGGCATTTGGATAGTATGGAGTCACTTCGAGGGTATCGAATTCCACCCGGTCGAACACTGGAGACAGCACCACCTTCCGGTTTGCTTTGATTTTGGCCAGCAGCGGTTCTGCCCTTAAACCAAGGGAAAATTAATTGAAATAATTTTCTAGACCGTAAATAGTAGTATGTATTAAATAACACTTCAGTCTGTATGTTTATTTGGAGTTCTGGTACTATACACATAATGCTAATGCATATTAGCATTGTGTGTCCTAGGACATAATGCTTACGCTAAATCCTAGCATAGAATAAATGTGATAATACTAATTTAAATTGTAAAAACTATGGCATTGCTCTGTTATCAAAGTGAAACGAATTAGTTCAAGACATGCTGTTATAGAAAAGAATCACCTTCAGGGTGGTACGAGTGACTCCACTTTGCATTGCGTCACATCACACCACTCTGTGTCCTTTTTTATTTTCCTATAACCTCACGGCTCCAAGTGTTTATGTCCTTACTTCCTGTATATCCAAACTACAAATTGCTAGGCATTCGAGTAATGTGTACAGTACAGACATAATTGTAAATGTAGGATTCGTTTTTTTACCATTGCTTATGCACCTCAATGTGGGCATCCAAAATGGCCACCACATCTCCAACAGCTGCTTTCCATCCTGAAATGCGAGCTTGTGTCAGACCCAGTCGCTGTTTGTGGCTGATTTTCTTAACTAAACCAGGTCTCTGTTGATGAACTTGGTTGATAAATTCACTGAGTTTTTCCTTCAGATCACCTACAACGATTAATAACAGACTGTGCTCAGTTAAGATCTTTATACTTTATATTCAGTTTCCCTTTCGAAATGTCCACTTCATGGGAAGTCATGGGTCAGGCTGCTTCTGTTGGGCCACCGTGATTTTTAATAAAAACAGAAAATGTGTTTATTTACTTGTTAATTTGTATTATAGAAACACAGCTATATTTACACGTTTGTATTTTTTGAATGACTGGTAATGTACCAGATCCATTTCGTAATATTTTAAGAAGAAAAAGTCTGATCTGTAGTTATTTTTTACTTGAAACTTCATGCATTGATCAATCATGTTAAGATTTAGTAATAATATATATATAAAACAAATCAGCTACAGCAATGCCTAGAACAAATGATATTAACTTTAAACATAGAGCTGGAAAAGGGCATAAAAACAAACAACGTTAATTTCTGTATGAGGTTTTTTTTTCCCCTTAGGTTTTGTCCTGCTTGTCCTAGGTCCCACCAGCTTGGATCATCTGAAGTGCAAGCTTTGGCCCAGGTTTTATGCCATATGCCGTTCCTGTCGCAACCCTCATTTTTTTAACCAGGCTTGGAATTGCCACTAAATGCAGTGGCTTAATTGTATGGAGCATTGGGTTAAGGGTCTTGCCCAAGAACATAACAGTGGTGACCAGCAGTGCCTGGGCTTGAAACCCTGACCCACTGATCAACATCTCAGAGCCTCAACTACCTGATCCCACACTGCTCCTTCTTTGGTATATAAAGTATTAGTAATAATTATAAGAAAAACCAAACCAACCGAGTACAGGTGGGTTTAGGTACAAACCGTTAGTGCTGTGATCATCTACCAGTATAATCTCCTTGAGCAGATGAGCAGGCGTCCTGTCAACGATGCTGTGTATGGCTCTCTTTAAAATCGACAGTGCCTCATTCAGGTAGATCAGAACCACACTGAGAGATGGGAGCTGATCAGAATACACCTTCGCAGCACACCTATCAGGAATGTGATTATTAGCAGGTTTTTATGTTATGATTGTATAATTGTTGTCAATTTTAAAAGTTAAGAGTTGAAGAGTGCCACTTACCCACCATAACATTTATTAACTTTCATTCAGTGCTACATTTCTGCTCAGGGTCATGCTAGATCTCAGATCACTAGGCATGTGGTGGGAACAGGTGTTTGTTCTGCAGGTGCTATTTCGAATTACAAATTTACTGTACCTACTGCAATGTTTTAGGGAATGGTAAGAACCACGGAAACCTGGAGGAAACGCGCACACTTGCAAACTCCATAGAGCTTAGGATCAAACACAAGACCCTTTCATTCCATCATAATGTATATATCAATAATTTGGGTCGGTACATTATTCCAGACTGTAATAATTTGCATTATATGCAAACATGTGTGAGTATGTCAATTCTCCTACATTGCATCCAGTGTTATCAGGAAAACTTTTAATCCAGTGTGATTAAGATACAGAACATTTTTTATTTTGTCCTCTGGCATCTGAATGCGTTTCCTTTTCCTGGACTTACTTAGGGTGTGTTTCATCACCTGTTTGAATAGGATGTCCCTCTTAAAACAGTCCTACACATTCACAAGGGATTGCACCGATCATGGCTATAGACACGGATTACCCAAAACAAAGAACTGAAAGTACAATATGATATAATTATAGTTGTATTCAGAGCCTTAAGTAATTTGAATTAGCATGGAAGTCATGCATAAACATTTCAAAAATCTAAGACACTGACTTCACCCACTGCTTATTAATATTTGGCTATGCAAAGCTACAAAGCTAGGACAGTTCTAGCATAATCTGCATTTTCTGGACCATTTGAGTTCTTCCTACATTTGTTTTTCACAGCTGTAAATGGCAGGGGTTTTACCTGGCGTCTCGGGTGTCCGTCAGCGTCCTGTTCAGAGGGAGTCGGTCACTGAGAAACACGTTGTATCCGTAAAGCTGGAACAAGTGTTCGGCTTGCTTCTGCTCCTCCTCAGACAGCTCGTCACCCCAGTTAATGAAAAGATTCGAGTTTGGGAACAACTTGTTGACCACTTGCTTCTTCTTTTCCGTGGGCAGCAATGTCTCGCCCAATCCTGGGACTTTCTGCATGCTCATGTCCAACGACTTAGCTGTGAAAACATGTCAGAGCATCTCGGGGTTGTTAAGGGGGCTTCATGAAAGGTTCTTAACTCCCAGGACAGGGTTCTATGGGTTCATACTTTACTCACTGTATTTACAAATATGTTGGTATAGCTTTTCTTTACACTCTTCACAACAGATCCTGACACCTGCGTGCTACCATTAGCAGTGTGTGTTCAACTCGCCGCCACTCCTCATGCTGCTTCAATGTTTCGTCAGCCCTTAACTGTGCCCGTTATACCCGCTGCCTACTGTCACATTCAGTGAGAAAGCCTGTGACACGCCCACAATGTTGTTTATATAAACAGTGTGTATGTTCTCCCCATACTTGATGGGTTTTCTGTCTGTTTTTTTTTTCCACAGTTCAAATGCATGCAGATTAGGCTAATTGACGTTCCCAAATTACCCGTGGTGTGTGAATGAGTGTGCGTCTGTGTGTGTGTGCCCTGCAATGGATTGGCAACCTGTCCAGGTGTACCCTGCATCATGCCCTAAGTCTCCTGGGATACTAACTTTTCATAAACTTTTAGGTTTTAATAACTTCAAATAAGTCAAGGCATACATGCTTGACACTGTTTACCCCTATTCAGGCATAATTATTTTATTATTTTATTTGGCAGATATATGGATTTTTTTTACACTTAAGTCTCCTGCATAAAATAAAATATAACTGGACTGCAATAAAATAACCACAGGATTTTCTATGAATCTGGATCTTTGCTTTCATTCAGATTCATAGAAAGTCAGTTCCTTAAATATCGTCAGTTCCTTAAATATCTAATGTTAAATGAAGCATTATATTCTGAAAGTTTGAATATAAATAATTAAACATTTACGGATATAACAACATGGAGTGGTACCTGTAAAACAGCAAGTTCCTCCAGGATGTAAATTTAATCCTGTCTGGAAGGCGGTTATGAACAGCAGATTTCCTTAGGTCTTGTTTACCAAAGATTTCCAGGTGTAATCGGGTAAACCATGTACAGTATTTCCAAATGTTTGGTTGAATATATGGTCATTTGGGAAAATGTTTTGGATGACAAATATATGACTAAAAAAATTTTTTAAACTGCTTTTTTCCCCCTTTTTTTAAAGGATTTGGTTTAACAAACACTGTGGTAAAAACATACAGTAAACCTTAAAACCATGAACATACTTAATTAAAATTTGTTTGCAAGTTTCAAATGAATGTCAACACAATTTTTTTTTCATGCAAATGATTCAATCATGCATTGTTTAAACACTGCAATATAATGAAACTCTGTGCAGTCACCTCAGGAGAACTCGGAGCCAAGGATGAAAACCAGAACTAATATTATGAGATATTATCTACTGTTCCACATGTGAATTTATTCTCTAAATTTAATACTATTCTCATTTCAGTGGCGTCACTAAGGTCAGTGTCACTCCTAATGGAACGTTATCGCACAAGTTTAAAAATAACAAAGTTTATTATAACAAAGTATAGTTTATTATAACAAAGTTATAACATAAATAATGACAGTTATGTTTAGAGCATATTACAAGGCTTATAAAACAAACTAGCATAGAATTTCTTTTTTTTTTGTAAACTATGCTTGCAGAAATCAAAATAACTACAGGGATATGTTTATAAAAGAAATTTTATAAAAAACAAAAAAGATAAAATACAGTTGTTTAAACACTGCACAAAAAATTTGAGACAGACATTTTGGTGTCAACCTTTTGATGACATCAGTCAGTTCGATTCACACAACCTTACTGACGACACCGAATCGTTTCTTCAGCACCGGTCAGCACCAACTGATAATTAGTTCACGTTGTTCATTAATCATATTACATATTTCAAACTAGTAGAATAAAATGAAAATTAGCAAAAGCAATAAAATCACATTTTGATAAGTACATTTTTTTTGCATTTATACTATGTATGTCCTCTTAAATCTAAATGACCATATACACTATATTGCCAAAAGTATTCGCTCACCTGCCTTCACATTCGCATGTTCCAACATTGTAGAACGCCTTCCCAAAAGAGTTGAAGCTGTTATAGCTGCAAAGGGTAGGCCAACATCATATTAAATCAATACATGAGGAATTGGATGCTACTCAAGTTCAAATGCATGTAAAGGCAGGTGAGCAAATTTTTTTTTGGTACCTAAGGGAGCTTATTCTTACTATTTTATCACATTGATGGATAGTTAGGTGCAAAAGTGAAATCGACATAAACCTAAACGCAGTGATGGTTATATTGGATAAATTCCCTGGATGAATTCCCCTTCAGCAACCTGCCATCAAACAAACAAAAAAAACAACTTTTGCCATAACTTTGCTCTAACATTTTAGGTAAACATTTGAAACAAAACAAATAAATCTATGCTTTTATTTTTCGATGAGCAGTACAAAGTTATATGCAGACAAGCTTCCAATAGGAAGATCTGAGGAGATGTAACAATTCAAAATAAAATTTCATTGGTGTTACTTTTTAATTTGTGTATGTAACAAATTTCAAAATAAAATTTGTAAATAAAATTTCATTGGTGTTACTGTTACTTTATGTAACAGTAATATTAATGCCGCGGTTCTGGGTGACTGAATTATTTCATATTATTAATAGTATGTTTGTAGCATTTCACCCTTTGCATAAGATATTGATGTTATTGTGAATCAGATTTTTTTAAGACAAAAGTGGAAGAGTACAGTATATGGTCCCACTTTGATGCATGATCAAAGAGACAAGACATTTCATTGAACTTGGAATTTTGAAAAATGTTATAATTAAATATTGAACATTAAAGTAGGAAAATGTGTTTCATGATTGAAAGTAGATAATACTGTATAGTTTTCTTGTAACATATACAAGTAATGACAATACAATAAATGATTTTGACACAAGCAAAACTAAGTAACAGTTCTTTCTAACATTTTTGTAGAATATTGTGCTGATGGAATAATAATAATGATGATGATGATGATGATTTCCCAATCACAGCAATTGTACTGTGTATAAGCAATAACCAAATTAACTTTATTTTTGGTTGTAAAAACACTTTTGGAACTTTATACACCTTATAGTGAACCTGAATGCACCTGCAACAGAGAGCCGTAATGAGGCTCCACACCTGGCACAGGTATATGAGAAAATAATAATAATAATAATAATAATAATAAAGGTAGTAATGACCTACAAGTTAACCAATCCTGTGTATGTGTATGCGAAGGTTCTAGAAGTCTAACCTCGCAAACTCACCTATCAGATCGATCTGACGCTCGATCCCATCCAGTTTGTCCAGGATGATGCGCTCAGCTGCGCGCTCGAGCCTCGGCAGGAGCTTTGAAGACGGATTCGCGAGAAACATTGTAACATAAAACAGCGTGTAGATCAAAAGCGCAGAGGCGCTCAGAAAGCACGCGGCTTTGGCGACGACCCGACTCCTCATTCTTATAAATAAATAAAATGTAACAAATAAATAATTCGAACAATAGAGGAGTTTAGTGTTTCTGATCTCCTGTACTGTAGATCTAGAAGTCCGGCGCAGTACAGGGTTAAAGCGCTAAAGGGAGTGGCTGCAGGGAGGACAGGAAACACCGGACAGCAGGTTCACCATGAATGGAACAGTCAGGAAAAAAAACTAACAAACCTCTACTGCAAAGCTTTTGTAAATGCAGAGAAATTGTACAGAACTTAACAATGCTCTGTTTGCCTTGCACACAAAAAAAAAGAACAAAACTGATTTGTGATCTCTTGGAATTTGTTCCTTATTATTATAATCGTTATTACAATTATTATTATGAATTTTTAGGGTGCTAGTGCACAGCACCTCTGCTCCTCACTGGAATGGGAACTTTTTAACTTTACAGTAATGTAAGCTGTGAAAAGGCCTGCGCTCAAAAGTGAACAAGCTTCTCTTTAGTACAAGCTTTGAAAAAATAAAAAAATGACAAATTATATATTTACTGTAACAATCTGAGCAAATTACTGCATATTGAACATTTTATATTTTACATTCATTTATATTTTACTGGCATTTGCCTCTCTTATTTTCTTTTTCAGCTCACAAACAGTCCTGCATATTATACTGTGTATGTTTAAAAATTAGAATTTTAGACACAACCTTGATTTTAATCATTCATATATCTTCTATAATGCTCATTCTCCATACAGGGTCCAGGAGACTCAGAGCACAAGTCAGAGTACACCCAGGACAAGGTGCCAATCCATCGCATGGCACACAAATACACTATGGGAAATTTGGGAATGCCGATTAACCGTCTGCAAGTCTTTGGACTGCAGGAGAAAATACTAATGCCCAGAGGAACCTAGGGAATTATCATGATTTACATTTAGGCAGACGCTCTTATCCAGAGCGACTTACATTTTATTATTATTTTTTTATCTCATTATATATCGGAGCAGTTGAGGGTTAAGGGCCTTGCTCAAGGGCCCAACAGTGGCAACTTGGTGGTTGTGGGGCTTGAACCTGGGATCTTCCGAACCGTAGTCCAATGCCTTTATAATAATTATCAATTATTATTTTCGGGTATCATTTGACTTCTGTGGCAAATTTCTGTCCCTGATCTTCAAGAAGCAATCAAGCATAATTATAACATTGAATGAAATTTTTGCCCACCACTACAGATAGCAAGCTGCAGAGTGTACAGAAAAGAATCTAAGAGCTTTACAGACCTAAGGACTGAAGCACCACTAAACCATGACACTCTAATAAGTAGATGTGAGGGGAGGTATTGGAATGTTGAAAACTATTGTGTTAGGAAAAGAAGGTTTTAACTAAGAACATAACCGTCAAAAATTACTTTCCACAATATCACATACTTATTATAAACACAGTCATTCAAGGAGGATTTTTTCTTTTATGAATTTAATTTCTCTTCACATTCAGTTCCTAAAACACTAAACAGCACAGACACACACACACAAACACACAAAGACAGCCAGCACAAGATATGGGTCATCTTTATTTAATTATTTCTTTATGTACACAGACGCAGTAAAACCAGACAGCACAACGTGTGAAAACAAGCAGAAGTCTGCGCTCTGACTGCCTGCTCAGTAGGTGACCGTTTTGACAGGCTTGGTGTCGATCAGCTCGGCCTCCAGGAACCGGAAACGACGATGACGGCGCAAGACCTCGATGGCTTTCTGCTCCACAGAGGAAGGTGTGATGCCAAGATCCTCAAAGCCTGGCAGGTCCGGGTACTTCATGTCCGTTAAATGGAACTGGAAAGGAGAACAATGCCTAATTATTATAATAAAATCAGTCCATTTAATTTGGAGAAGCACCACTGACATTTATTTATTTATCTCCAGTAATTACTTTTTCCTACTCGGAACTGCCTTTGATCCAGAACGCTATCTGTGAGGCCAAAATAGACTAAGGATGGGATACCAGTACACTGCAGGACATCATGCACAAAATGACATTTACTCGGCTCATTCATTAAGTCAAATATGCACAAATATTTGTAAATGATTTACATGATTATTTACACAAGAACTGATATTATACAATTGAATTAAATAGGGCCTTTAAGTATACACAAGGGCCTTCAGGTCAAACCAGGACTTCTGATTGTGTAGAATAACAGATTAAAAACTCCCTTTATTTCTCTATATAATCCCCTACTTCACTTCAAGAAACCCACACGGTCATGAGGAGAACACAGTGTTGTGGTTTCACAAGTTTGCTTTCTTCGCATGGTCCACATGTTCTCCATAAGAGAGTGCATAACACTGATTATGGAAGATGACTAAAGGCAAGTCCTGAAGTAGGGAAATCATATGGAAATCTCTCAACCCAGCAAGACCAAGTTATTTACATGCAGTTGGGACGTTACACAAATATCCATCAACAAGCTGTCTTGAGACATTGGTTGAGTTCAAGAATATTTTTGCTTTTAGTACAGTATTATACAAACCCAATTCCAAAAAAGTTGGGAGACTGTACAAATTGTGAATAATAACAGAATGCAATGATGTGGAAGTTTCAAATTTCAATATTTTATTTAGAATACAACATAGATGACATATCAAATGTTTAAACAGAGAAAATGTATCATTTTAAGGGAAAAATAAGTTGATTTTAAATTTCATGGCATCAGCACATCTCAAAAAAGTTGGGACAAGGCCATGTTTACCACTGTGTGAAATTCCCTCTTCTTTCTATAAGTCTCCACACGTCGTCTGGGGACTGAGGAGACAAGTAGAAATAGGAATGTTGTCCCATTCTTGTTTAATACAGGCTTCTAGTTGTTCAACTGTCTTAGGTATCCTTTGTCACATCTTCCTCTTTATGACGCGCCAAATGTTTTCTATGGGTGAAAGATCTGGACTGCAAGCTGGCCATTTCAGTACCCGGATCCTCCACCTACGCAGCCATGATGTTGTAATTGATGCAGTATGTGGTCTGGCATTGTCACGTTGGAAAATGCAGGTCTTCACAGAAAGAGATGTCTGGATGGGAGCATATGTTGTTCTAGAACTTGGATATTTCTTTTAGCATTGATTGTGCCTTTCAAGATGTGTACGCTGCCCATGCCACACGCACTCATGCAACCCCATACCATCAGAGATGCAGGCTTCTGAACTGAGCGCTGATAACAACTTGGGTTGTTCTTGTCCTCTTTAGTCCGGATGATATGGTGTCCCAGTTTTCCAAAAAAAAAAAACTTCAAAATTTGATTCTCCTGACCTCAGAACAGTTTTCCACTTTGCCAGAGTCCTTTTTAAATGAGCCCAGAGAAAGTGCCTGCGCTTCTGGATCATGTTTAGATATGGCTTCTTTTTGACATACAGAGTTTTAGCCGACAACGGCGAATGGCGCGGTGGAATGTGTTCACCGACAATGTTTTCTAGAAGTATTCCTGAGCCCACGTTGTGATTTCCATTACAGTAGCATTTCTGTATGTGATGCAGTGCCGTCTAAGGGCACGAAGATCACGGGCATCCAGTATGGTCTTCCGGCCTTAACCCTTACGCACAAAGATTGTTCCAGATTGTCTAATTCTTTGGATATTGAATATTATGCACTGTAGATGATGATAACTTTAAATTCTTTACAATTTTTCTCTGAGAAACTCCTTTCTGATATTGGCCCAATATTTTTTGCTGCAGCATTGGGGGGGAATTGATGATCCTTTGCCCATCTTGACTTCTGAGAGACACTGCCACTCTGAGAGGCTCTTTTTATACTCAATCATGTTGCCAATTGACCTAATAAGTTGCAAATTGGTCCTCCGGCTGATTTTTATATGTACATTTAACCTTTCCAGCCTCTTCTTACTACCTGTCCCAACGTTTTTGGTATGTGCCCTCATGAAATCCAAAATGAGCCATATTTGGCATGGCATTTCAAAATGTCTCACTTTCAATATTTGATATGTTATCTATATTCTATTCTGAATAAAATATTGAAATTTGGAACTTCCACATCATTGCATTCTGTTTCCATTCACAATTTGTACAGTGTCCCAACATTTTTGGAATCGGGTTTGTAGTTAATGAGTATACCACAAAGATTACATCTGTTTATGTATAATCCCTAGAGCTGTGAATCATAAGTAGATTGTTGATTCAATTTCTTTCAACAGGAGTAACATTTATTGCTCAATTTGTCTCAAGATCAAGGATTTTGAATCATTCCAAATAATTAAATGTATTTTAGAACGTCTTTTGTAGTTTGGTTAAATGTCATGACTTGGACAAAACCATGAACGTTTTTTTTTCCTTTTCTTTGACAACCTTTAAGTAGGTCGAGGTATTGCACCAACTGCTCATAAATTCAAGAAGAAATACTTTCACAATACATGACTATTAATGGAACATGCAAGTGGTTTGTATTTTCTGCAAAAGCTGTGGTATACACTACCGCTCAAAAGTTTGGGATCACTTTCTAACTCCATGGTCGTCCCTGATTTTAATTTCTTTCTACACTATAAAACCAAAATGCTGAAGGCTTCTAGAATACAGAATAATCTCCTTTGAACAGTTAATATTAAGATGTATCCGCTACTTCTGCTCTGTAAAGCTTCATAACGGCTCTAATCTGAGGTGCTGTTTGTTAATTGGTGATTTCGGAGGCTCTTAATGAACTTCTCCTCTGCAGCAGAGGTAACATTTTGGTCTTGCTTTATTGAGAAGGTCTTCATGAGAGACAGCTTCAGCATGGCGTTTGATGGGTTTTGCAAATGCACTTGACAGTAATGTTCTTGCAAAAACTTAAAGTTTTAAAATCCCTAGAATTGTTGTAGCAAGTAGAAAATAAATCACTAAGGAAAAACAAATAAATTTGCAAATGATCCCAAACTTTTGAGCGGTAGTGCATGTTTTAGAAATATGACAAATTTGGATCCTTTAATATTTGTAAGTTTACCTAAATATTTTAACAAGTGTGTATTAAAAAAACTCACCCATCAATTCGATTCATTTTATCTACCAAAAAGATTTTTTTTTTAGAAAAAACTAAAAGTTCCTTCAGGTGTTGAATAATTTCTAAATGCATTACAGGGTAATTTAAAGCAATGTTTAATAATATGTCATGTGACTTGACTGACATTATTGGGAAAGGGAAACAAAAAATGCTTATTAATGCATATTAAAATGTAGTGAGTGGTAAATATCTGTGGCATAAATGAAGAATTTGTATTCTATTGGTAAAGTTTTTATTGATGATGAATAAAAACACTACAGAGCATGCTGTTATTGGAAAATAATCAACTTCCATGTGGAGAGAGTAACTCTGCTTTATATCATAATGCATCGCACCAGCACACGCCACAGGGTTTATTCCTTATTTGTGCAATTACTTAAATATCTTCTGTACTGATGACTTGTCACTATAGTTATGCTGCTGGTGTTGGAATGTCTTAAATTATTTTTTGGAATTAATTTTTTATTACGCTAAAACAGATACGTCACAGTCAGTAAAATTTAACTCATGTTAGTTTGATTTCTTTAAGCGTCCTTGTTTACACTTCATTGATTCAACATGCCTTTAGTTTCCTGAACTGTTAAGACTTATCTTCTTTCACTCTTTCCCCTCTTAACTATTACAAAAGTACTTTGCGATCCTTATCATATCTCAGGCTTTGATATACATACCCGGTCCACTTTGTCACGTGTCGTCCATGGCTCAAAGGGATTTATTTCAAAGAACCTGGCAACCAGACTTAAAAAAAAATAAAATAAAAAGGTTTATTACTGATTCACGCTCATTTTCACGATCACTGTTCAAAAACAAAACATTCAAACAAAGCAAAAGGCTTACTGATAGAGAGGCCGTGGCATGGGGTATGCCACAAATGGCCTGTGGGCCACAGCGTACACGTACTCCACCAGGTCATGCAGCAGGTATCGGTTAGGCCTGATAGAGAAAGTGTTGTTAAATTACATACAGTTTGTACTGGACATTGTTTAAGTACATAAATCCTGTCAACATGATAAGTCAACAAGAGAAGACAAGACATGTCTTCCTTTCAGCTGATTTGAGCCAACTGCTTATATATTTAATTATTTAGTTTAAATTGAGGCGACCTTCAAAAATTCAGCTTTACCTTCATGTTAATTTTTCAATCTTACTTTCCCTGTACACACTGATGAAATAGGCAGAGTCAAATTTCATATGAACAAAAACCGTCGAAGTCACGGTCGATCAGATTGTTTATGTTCCAACTCATTCTGACAGACAAAACAACAGGGAGGACGTCTCTTAACCAACCAAAACATATAAATATATTTCGCTTTCCACATTTACGGCCTTGGCAAAAGCAAAAATATTAATGTTTAACCACGATAACAGATAAAGTAAGCGCATAATTTTATCAGGGTTTTATACCACTGTGCTGCTGCTGATTGGTCAGAAGGTGTGCATTAATTCTGTTTAACAGAAATATTTCTGTTTAACAGCGGTAAAAGTTTGATTTAACTTTTTTTGTTATTTAATTTATAGAAGGAGTCTTTAGTAATAGCGCCTTTTAACAGTCGGCGCACTTGGAGAAAAAAAGTTTTTCAATTGAAGTGAGAAAAGAGAGGAAGCTGGCCAAGCTAGAAAAGAGAGAGCGAGCACAAGAGAATAAAATCAGACAGAGCACGAGAACTAGAAAATTTTTCACCCAAAAAACAAACTGTAAAGTACATGTATTATTTGAGAAGCACACAATATCGCTTTACAAAGAGGCAACACACCCCTTAGAGCTTTCAATAAGTGCTGCAAAGGTCAAAGGCATTTGATGTGAGAGTCAGGCTCTGGTGCATATGTCAGCGTTATGGATGGCTGTGTTTGCTCAGTAATCTGGAGGGCTTCAAAACTGAAAGCAGTGCTCTTAAATAATCACGCTCGCCTCTTACCCGACTAATGCATATGTTTTGCCGTCGGCGTCAGGATCTTTAATGGCACTAACAATGGCCTTGGCCACGTCCACCACCTACGGACAGAACGGAGAGCTTGTGACTGAAAATATACCACAAGCCTGAAGTACCTCCAGGAAAAAATAAAAATGTGGACTGAAACATTTGGGTCAACAAAGGGTGTAAAGTACTCACGTGACAAGGCTGCTTAACTGTTTTCTTGCCCATCGCTATGAGAGGTACGGCCTTGCCGAACCAGCGCATGTCTACACACACATAAATACAAAACATCAATACATTGTAACACCAGGCCTGTGCAATAAGACACAATATTGATATCACAATAAATAACTTCATAATACTTTTCTGAAATATCCTTTTTTATAAAAATATAAGATTACCATGCAATTAACTTAGGTAGCGACGCCCAAAGTGCAAGTGCATGTTGTGCCTCGTGCAAATCTACAGCACTACAAACTACTACATAAATACTACAACACAAGAATTCATTTTCAGCGCATAAGCACTGGAGTTACAGGTAAAATCAAATACGCAGAAATGGCAAAGGTCATGTGATGCTGTGAATGACATGTCAGCTAATGAAAAAAATAAATAAATAAAAATTATACATATATATATATATAAAAAGTCTGATATCACATGGAAAGCCTGGTTTTAATAATGATGTGTTTTCGAGTTCTTATGCAAATCCGAAACAGTTCAGCATCAATCATCAAAACTTTGCGGTCTCCAGACTCCAAGACTCGCTCTCCATCTGTTAGCCATTAAGAAGCAGAACTCATGCAAGCGTCTAGGGTTATTAATGGTCTTAATTGGGATTGATTGATTAATAGTACTTTAGTACACAAATTAAATGATTACATCGTTATATTTCATCATTAAAAAAGAATTTTATATAATATGTTTCTCAATTTTAAAAACTGTTTCCATGAATCGGACCAACAATTTATTAAAAGTGCTTTCAACCACTTGTAAAAATTTCTCTTAAGAAAAAAAAAAAAAAACATTTAAAACTAAAAACAATCAATAATCAATTTTAACAGACCATTTGTCTCTTAACTGGCCGATCACATAAAGCATAACTTTTGTGACGATGCAAAATTGACAGCCACATCGACAACATACCCTCGGCCAGTCGTGGTATATTAAGTCTCTAAAAGGTGCCAAATTTGCAATATGCAAAAGCCAAACCATGTGGGGGACACCTGCCAAAAGCTTTAACACAACAAAACTTCGCAGCGTAAAAAACAAAGCATCGTGAATAATTTGAGTATGAAAAGCCACAAAGGCAGCAGCTGAACCTTGTAAGCTGACCCTCACTTAACCACCTGTAGCAGAAGCACTAAAAAAGTTTTACACTGCAGAATAAGTAAAGTAAAAGTAAGTAAAAAGCCCTAAAACTATTATCACAAAATTAATAATGAAGACAGAAATAAAGAGCAGCTCCCAGCTGGGGTTTTACACCTTACCGCTCCGTGTATGATGGCTAACAGTGAGCAACTATTCAGCAAGACTGCACACAATTAAGATAAGACGAATAGACGAATTTTCTCTTAAAAAAATGCTGCAATTCTGATATTCATAAAGAAACGCCTGCCGTTCTCGCTGCTAATGAGTAGCCATGTACAAAGTGACCGATGTGTGTGTTTATTTAAAAACCTTCGGTGCAGAGTTTTAATTTGTTACTCATTGACGCAGCCTTGTTCCATGTGCTGCACATTATAAGAAGTGCGTACAGCAGAACAGTCACATCTTAGATAAGCATTTCGGCATTTGTGAAATCTCCCTCGATAAAACTTGAGGGATGGAAACCGCTTGATCTTTAATCGAGCATAGGCTATTCAACTGGTTTCAGTTGTGATACATAAAATAATAAGATAATAGAATATGTTCCCTTCCCATAAATGAAAGAAATATTACATTTATAATACTTTTTTAGATCTTAATTTAAATTTGCACACTGCTGTTTAGAATAGTTATTTCTTACAGCTATAAACAGTAATGGAATAAACAATACTACACTATAAATTTTTCTTAATGAAATATTCCAACAACCCCCACACACACCTGTGATCATTAATCGGTATCGGTCAATTCTGATTTCCGTGATCGAGGATCAGCCCCAAAAACCCTTAAGGATCGACACGCCCCTACCCATCCCCACGCATTTCATATCAAAGACATGTATTTACACATCATGTGAGATTTATTGTGTCGCCACACAAATTACAGCTTGTTTAACTTGGTTAGTGTTTAAGGTACTTGTTAATCCTTATGAGTAATCATTTCGAGCTAAATTCTAAGCAGAGGTAAGCCTGAGTAATGAGAAAATGTCATCCACAAGCGTGCAGGTAATGCGTGCAAGTGTGGTGTTAAAGTGCTGCTTTACACACAAAGTTATGCTAAAGGATTACAGGGACAGGAGCTAAACCAGGACAAATCTCCAACAAAGGCAAATTACCACAGACTTGCCTTGATACTGTAATGTCCTGTAATTTCTAATGTCTTTTTGTGCCATTATACAATCGCATTAGTCTAAAAATGTCTAAAATGTATTCTACGTTGAAGAAAAAAAAAAAAAAGAAAGTTCAGTTTTTTCAGTCTGTATTTTCTATCCCGCTATTAAACCAGCAGTTTCTATATTAATTAGGAGCACTGAAAAGAGAAAAAAAAGCATTATATTAAACTGTTTGAGCAATTTTAATCTAAATAAGTGCCATCAAGATAATTAAATAACCCCAAACCCTACATAATGAAGGAATTTATATATTTTTTTGCTTATAAATAGTTACAATATTGCTTCAATTTCTTAAGATACAAATGAAATGTTAACTTATGTTGTGTGTCAAGTCATAATAGATAATAGTTTCAGTGTTGGGAGTCGACTCATTTAAGAGCCAAAACTGCGATGACCTGGACAAGCAAAAAATTTATCTTATTACTTTCTTCTTCTTTTTTAACAGCTATGTTCATAGTAAGAATGAGTTTTTGTCATTGGGTATAAAGGCTACATTAGATGTTCAAGATTAATTTTCCAAGAACTTTAAAAGTAAATTTGTATTTACTAGTTTAAAACTTTTTGGAAAACCATAAACAGAATAAAACAAGTTCTCATAGGAGTAAAAGAATTACTTTTTCTTTTGAAAAATATGTTTGATGGGCAAAATGGTTTTGTTCATTTCATTAAAACAACAAGCAAAAGGTGTGTGTTTGTGGGGGTACGCGTTACGTTAGTTGGTGTCTTTGAAATAACAGATTACCTAATAAAAGTTGGAGAAATCTGTTAAATAATGAATCATTGTCAAAATCAAAAGTACTTACAAATTAAAAGTCTAATCAATCCATAAATCAAATGGAGAATAAATTATAATCTTATCCGAATTTGCGGTCATTGATGATGTTTGAAAAGCACGAGATGGGCCTACTGGACACATACTGGCGAAGTGGTTCAAAAAGCGATCTTCTCTTCCGAAGAACTCAGACGGCTTCATGATGATGGCATCTGGGAACTCGTCCCTCACCGCAGTCTCCCCGGCAGCCTGCTCAACACAAAGCGGAAGCAATTATGGCTTACAGCTTTATTAAATGAACATTTTAGGCAAAACAACTTAGCTGACATACTTTGCATTTTTAAACTGTAAGCTAAACAGTATGTTAAACTGTATGTTGTGTATAAAAAGAAAATAAAAAGAAAAGGGGAATTCTGATGCTGAATTACTAAGGCCGTGGTTCTCAAAGTGTGGGGCGCACCCCACTAGCGGGGAATACAGACATGACAGGTGGGGTGCAATGAACGGGAGGAAATTAGTGGAAAATAATAGGAAAGTAGCTATTCTAATTTATGCTTTTCTTTATTGACAATTAAGATCGGACACTCGAAATTAAACAATCACACGGAAAGAAATGGATCATTAATACAAGTAAATTAAAATAAAATCAGAGGAAAAAGTGGAACCATAGTGCAACAATAACGGTTTAACATCGGCATGTTAATTGCAGAGGAACAATATATAAGGTAACATTCGGTATTATATATGTAATTTCATTTATTTTGCGATGATCCCTAAATCATTCGTTGTATCGTACAGAATAATGGTGTTTATGCATTTAAACATGTATAATTTAATGCGGACGTAGCTTAAAGACAATGTAGAGAGGAAATATATATGGGTATCCTATTTGCGGGTTTATTTACGCAGCTATTGAATTCAGAGATGCGAATATCAAACTAACTTTACTGCTGTCACAAACCGGGTCAGTGGCGGGGGTGGGGGTGGGGGGGGTAGGGTTGCCAGCAGACAGCATGAGACCCAACAAAGTAGGAAGACACTTAGAGACCACACACCCCAGTCACGTTAATAAGTCACTTGACTTCTTTGAAAGAAAGCTCTAGATAAGTGACGAAGTAAGCCTGTTATAACAGTTGCACCAGTATTTTATCTGTTTTGAACTCTGTGTTATTTGATCTTATTGGTTTAGAAATTGATATTTCAATAAATAGTAAACTTGGCCGATTTCGTTATCATTTTGTTGACAAGTGGGGTTTCTAAATTCGCCCATCCCCTTAAGTTGGGAATGACAGAAAATGTTTGAGAACCATTGCACTAAGGTGTCAGATTGGGCTCAGTGTCACGTAAAACATAAAAACCTCTAACTCAAAAGCTGATTTGAATTATCCTCTCGTTTGTTGATATTTTTCTGCTTTACTTCCGTTTCTCGGTTTGTGTTTATAGCAGCTCCCACTGAAGAAGTGAAATTTTATGCATACCTTATTTCTCAGGTATTTGGACGGGCTGCGGATGTCTGCGTTGAGGTGCGAGACATGGATGAACTTCGAGACTCCGGCTTCCCGTGATGCCTTTGCAATCTGCTGAGGGATGTTCACAAAGACGTCCTCGAACTTGTAGTTCCTGCAGAATGCAAAAAAAGTACAGCAGATTTCTACATCATTTCCAAAATCTTACATCCAACACTACATACACAAGCCTAAAATAAAACACAATAAAACGTACCTGGTCTCCCACTCTCTTCCCACCAAGTTGATCACAACATTCGAGTGAGCTATTGCTCTTTTGATTGACTCCTTATCACGTGCATCCCATTCCTAAAAATAAATAAATAAATAAATAAATAAATAGAGTTTGAAGTAATGATACAAAGGTAAAAGAATGCTGGTGCACTGTTGTGATGCCCGATTGCAAAGAAAAACGCATGAAGTGAAAAAAAACTTAGCTATTTTTTTACTGTGCCGCAACAGACATCATGTTGAAGTTTGCAGTTCTTAATTTTTTATTATTTTGCTCACATTTTGTCCTCACACTAGCAATAAGGCTGCAAGTCAAACTGGGAGATTTGTGCTGAATAACCAAAACAAAGTTATGATGAGGTAGAAATTTCTCAGTACACCGGATCCATGATCGGACTGCTATCTTCACGTCTGAAATGCTGGCTTCCCAGGAACTCCTTTAATGGCCCAAACATGTAGAAATTACTTGAAAAGTCAAGGCTGAATGTGAGAATGTTTCAATACAGTACTCGCTGAATGTTTATTGGACTGAATGAAATAGGCTCTGAGCCACTTTGGCTGGGTTCATCATGCACAGACATAAAACCTTTTCCCCCTTCACATGTTTTACTGCGGTTAAGAATCTCATCGCCGTACTGTGCTTTGAAGTCTTCTGTAATATCCATAGGTTTTACTCCTTCATTATTGTTCTCAAGTCACTATTTTGGAAAGGTTGACTTGAACACCCCTCATATTTACTTTAATCGATGTTGGAATTACAGCATATGTGATTTTTTCTATTTCAGCAAAAAAAATACGTGGACAAACTAAAATTAATACCTGGTTCACAAATCTTCTTTAGAATTCATCAAAGATTTTCCATACTTAGTGTTCTCTCTCACGGTTAGCATTTTTGTCTGTAGCCATGACTAAATTTCATTCTGTTAATTAATTTGCAAATGTAGTCAGAAAGAAAAAAAAGAAAAAAGACTTTCCCCACTTTTTCTAACTGTAATAATCTTTGCGGCCACCTTCAGGTGACATAAAAAATTGCAGCATGTCCTTTCCTCCTAATAGAGGAGCCGTGAGCTAATTAATATCTATATGTGGGCGGCATCATGCAACACTGTGCTGAAATCGTGCAAATCATCACAAACTGAGAAGGACGTACCATAAAGATGATCTGACCGAGATCGCCCATGGGTCTGAGGTACATGAGGTCGTACTGGTCACAGCGATGAGGGATCACGACCTGAGAGCCGATCCGTCCTGAGAACACAAAGCGAGACTTTATAAATCCAATGAAATGAATGCTTCTAACATAATTACTAGTTCATCCTGTAACAGCACTGTTAGCTTCTTACAGGTGACGAACAACAGTGAACGTTCATGTTAATGCACTCGTTTTTAATACAGCATGTTATCATTTCTATAATAACCAGGGTTATTTTTTTCCTCTTACTGATTTCAAGAGGAATGTAAAAGTTTTAAGAGAAACCAACCTGACTAACAATTTATTGTCCAGTTTTTATTTTTCTAATCGGTACTCAAACTTACTCTATGTGATTAATCATGTTAATTTATTATCTGTTAGTGCTGGAAATCAGAATTACAGAGCCACAAATGGACTCTAGCATTACGCACTCACCAAGTCGATTGACAACATATCGGCCCAGGAAGCCGGTGGCGCCAAACACGGTGGCTGCTGTGCCGCTGAACGACGAGCGACCACCTTTTCCTTTAGGGATCAGGGCATGGTGGATCTGCCTGTGCTGGATTGCAACAGGTCCGGCGGCCAGCACCGCAGGAGAGCAGGCGCCTGTACAAGAGGGCAAGCAAAAAATGTTACTGGGGTTAGACATGAACTGACAAAGTGCGTCAAAGTCTGCAACGCCACACTGATACAGTACATGACATGCTCATCTCTAAAGCATGTAACACAGCCAGCTTTAATAATATGACATGTTTAAAGACAAGGAGCAAAAACAACAAAGTGAAACGAACAGAATTTGTCTACAGCATGTGGCAAAATAGTAAAGCCATAAAGCAAGAAATTGTCACTTGCAAAAAATAAATAAATAAAATAAATGTACATCAGTACACAATGGGTGTGTTTTTTTCCTGAAATTATCACAAAACAAATACACAATTTAAAAATAAATAGGAAAAAAAAAAGAGAGTTCTGCTGCTGAGTTCTTGGTCATTAGACATTTTTTTCTTTTAACATTATTTTTATGGCTTGCAATTTTTTTTTAATCACTCTCAATTTATTTTTGTTTTTTTTATATATATATATGGGTCATTGACGGATAAGACTTTTTAAAAAAAAAAAGTCATCTGGGGCGACCGTAATATATCTCAGAATTCACATTTTTATGTATCATTAAGACTAGTTGAACTCATATCAGTAAGTAGATAAACTGATGAAGAAAGATAAACTTTAGTGCCCTTTCATTTTATGAAAACCATTATTTCACAAGTTTATTCTATAATATCAGAGTCTCCTTCATTATCCAGTTAAAATAAATGTTTATCCCTATAAAAGGAATGGAAAATGGCTGAATTTAGAAAAAAAAAGATAAAATATACAAATAATTATACTTAAACAATTAACTCTATGTATATAATTGATGTATAGAATATGAAAACTACAAATATAGGACATATATCTATCATTTAAAACATTTAGCAGTTTTCGCCCCACATAATACTCACTCGCCCCATATGATGTTTTTAAGTTTACTCAAGTATAACAGGCTAACAGTTAGCCTCAGAAACCAAACTAGCTTCTTCTAGTGACAAAGCACTATCAAATTTATCATCAAAATATAGATTTGTGGAAAAAAATTATAATTCACAGTTTTGGGGTGGTCGCCTCACATGATGACCAAAAGTGACTACGACATCACAGCCGTTAAAAAACAGCTTTTTCTTACTATATGAGAGAGACTGATTTACTATACAGTTGTTTCCAGGGGGTCTTCACTTGTGTCTGGCTGATGCAGTATTCCATCCTTGAGATGTTTTTTAAAATAAAGGTCCCAAAATTGTGGTTTGTTGATGGTCGTCCCGGATGAAAACGATAGAATCAACATAATTCGGACAACATTCGTTTGTATATCATGATAGAAATATATGAGCAAATGCTTTATAGTTTGGTCAATGGATGTAAAACATGTTTAAAATTATGCAAACTAGGAAAAAAGAAATATATTTAAGTTGATTTAAAGTGTTTTTAAACCAGTTGTCCTAACTAAAGTCAAGGCCGGACGGTCGCCCCATATGGTGTTTTGGCACTTCGGATAGCAGAAAAATGATGAAAAACTTAAAAATGTTGAGAAGTTAGAGTGGTTTAGTAGGTAAAGAAGGTATAACAAGTAGATGAGAAATTTTTATGTATTTTTTAGTTTTTTCTGCAAAATAAAATTAACCCGGACAGAAAAAGGGGGCGTCACGTCATTGACCCATATATATATATATATATATATATATATATATATATATATATATATATATATATATATATATATACATATACACACACATACATACATACATACATACATACATGCATACATATACAGTACTGTGCAAAAGTCTTAGGCACCATATTATATGCTGTACCAATGTTTATTATGTCTGCATAATAATGTACAAAATCATTCAGTATTTCCATATATAACTTAAAAATTTATAAATAAATAACATTACAGGAGAATATATGCATGGCTGTAAAGAAAAAATATATAGTACAAGACAGACCAGTTTTCAGATAGAAACAAAAAACCTAATCTACTCTCCTGGGATTTGCATAAAAATAGAAAGGGGCGAGTGTGACAAAGTTACCAGAAAAACTTATTCTCCAGCAAGCTCAGGAAAACCTAACATATGTTTTCTTATAAAACTGCGCAAATCTGTGTCTAAAACTCCTGATTTTAAGCAATACTCCAAATATTGACTGTTTATTTAATTACTCTTTATTGCTCTTTATAGAAGTTTCCTTTTAGGCAAAAATGTTTTCAAAAGCATCTTTTGCTTATGCCATATTTTTGTATGCAGACATGATAAACATATATAACAAAATATATAACAAAATTGGTACAGCATGTAATGTGGTGCCTAAGACTTTTGCACAATACTGTATACACATATATATATATATATATATATATTATATATACATACATATATATATACACACACACATCTCTGGGGAAAAAAAAATACCACTGCAATTTACTACAGAAAAACTTCTGAAATGAAGTTCAAGATGGAAGATCAAGAGAAAGATGGATGATTACAAACCATCAAGCAAGTTACCCAGCAGCAACATGAAAAATTGGTGGAGAGCCAAAACATATGAAAGCAAATTGCAAATTTGGGTTGTTCCACCAAATACAGATTTCTTAATGTTATTTAGCCAAAGCATTAACAAAATTTGTTTACAAATTATTTGCATTTTGTTTTATTTGAGTTATTACAGCTCTGCAAATACTGTATTGTCCTGGGTTATTTTGATGTGTTGTGATGTCATTTCATTTAAATATACACTTTAAATAGCAATAGTGATATTTTAAATTAAGAAAAAATACTGTCAGGAGAAATTATTTTTTTTACACAAATCTAAATTCTAAAATATATTTTGTCTTATATAATGTCCAGCTAATTTCCACATATGTTCCTGCTCCTTACAGTTAATGCAACACACACACACGGTCAGGTTTGGCAAAAATAAAAAAAAACTTCGCCGATGCTTTTACAGCCAGTGGTCCTTATGCTTATTGCAATTATCTTATTTACTCGATGTTCCTTCTGCTCCAGGGCCAACAGCCAGATCAACACGTCGCATGTTCAAATCACACGTGAGGATTGTTCCGTATGAAACACAGACAACGGCAACAATATTGTGGATTGTTCTCCAACTATTATCATACACAAGTTGCCAAAGGGTTTCAACATTTTTCGGTGTTTGAGCTCGTAAAAGGTCTTCCTGATCTCTCTTCATCTTCCAGTGATGTTCTTCCTCTCTTTCACTCAAAACACCTTGAACGACTCATTGCAGCACTGCAGTAAACATGCCGAATCATGTCAAACATCTCAGTGGCAGATTTGCCCAATTCCACATAGAATTTCACGTTCAAAATAGTAGACATATCAACGCATTTGATCAGAATAGCACCAGTTGCACACAGATGTACACAATGACTTTTGGCACACTGACTTATGAAGGTCGGTTATTCCTGTGACTGTGCGTGCAGCCTTGTGCTGCCATCTGGTGGCGCATGACAAAACTAGTCTCAAAACTTTTTAATACCACCTCTATTAAGAGAAACAGTAAGATGAGCCATAACATACATGTGCATTAAAATGTCATCAATACAAAATGACACATATTATTGATTACCAAGTATATCGATTATTAAAAACAGTCTATATGATGTACATAACATCATAATTGAGATAACTGACAGCCAAAGCTATGAACAGCAGCACAAATAATATTAATATCAATTTCCGTAAGATAGGCCTCTAACTAATAGTTTAGTCATTAAAATTTATGGGGGATGGTGCATTTAGTATAGAATTCATTATTATTATTATTATTATTATATACCGGCCTCGAGCTCGAGCGGGGTCATGCTAAGCTACAGAGGACAACAGATTATCATAAACAACTTCAGACTTGAACATTATCATACCTTTCTGACTTCTAAAGTAACAACGTTTTTACTCTGCAGTTTCGATATAACACATATTATCACAATTTATATTAAATACTTACTGGAAAGCCTGGGAAGGACACTCGCAGGACGGCTAACCAAAACGACAGCCGCCATGTTTCCGACCCGTCAAACAAACTTGGGCTACTACTCCTACCCGTATTCAGGTTAACCCGCCTTGTTGACTATGATTTGTCGATACAACTTTTTGAAAGCGTAGGTACGTGTCTGTGATTGGTTAGATTTTGTGTCAACGATTGAAGACCTATGATCAGCCAATCATAGCGTGGAAGGCGGGGACATCAGCGCAAAATTGTGGTGGGGAAAAAATATTACAAAACGGGGTACGGAAAGCGCAAAGGGACAAATCAAGTTCCTAATCTAGTTGTCGACATTTAATTTATTATCTTTATATTTTTTTTTATTATATCAGTAAATATAGAAAATGTGGATGAACCGCAGATGGTTCATGTCATAAAGCAAAAACATTTTTGTTTATTGTAAAAGATAGAGACAGAATATCAACCAAAAATCCAGAAAAAGCACATGATACAAATGTTATAAATTGATTTGCATTTCAATTAGTAAAATAAGTATTTGATCTCCAAGCAAAACATGACTTAATAAAAACGACTTAATTAAACATTTCTTGTAGCTGGTTACCAGGTTAGCTAACACAAAGTTCACTTTAGCTCCCTCCATAAATTTTCTATAGGATAAAGGTGTGGAGACTGGCTAGGCCACTCCATGACCTTAATGTGCTTCTTCTTGAGTCACTCATTTGTTGCCTAGGTGGTATGTTTTGGGTCATTGTCATACTGGAAGAACCATCCACGACCCATCTGCAGGTGGTTCTCATCCAAAATCTTACAATACATTTCCCCATCCATTGGCTCCTCAATGCGGTAAATTCGGCCTGTAGCTTTAGCAGAGAAAAAACCCCAGGTGGTGTTCTTAGAGTCATAGTCAGCATTTATCTTCCTCCAAGCCGAATCGAGTTGATGCCAAAGTGCTTAACTTTGGTCTCATCTGACCACAGAACTTTCTCCCAATCCTTCTCTGTTCATTGGTAAACTTTAGACTGACCTATACGTGTGCCTTCTTGAGGATTGGGACCTTGCCGCACGGAAGGATCTTAATCCATGGCAGCATATTGTGTTACCATTGGTTTGTTTGGTGACTGTGGTCTCAACCGCCTTAAGTTCAATTACAAGCTCCTCCCTGGACTTATCTTTTATACACATAACGAGTTGTTGTTAGGGGCAATTATTGTTGATTGGTATGGAATCAAAGGTTTATTTTACTCACAAAAATGATTTATACCATTTACAGGTATATAATTAGTTTTTGTGGATTTCTGTTTAATATTCTGTCTTTTAAAATAAACTCTTTTAAAATAAACTTATGATAAAAATTATAGACTCTTCATTTTCTTCTGTAATCTACAGGGGATTAAATAATTATGTTCTCCAGTGTATAAATTCGAAATTCTGTTTGGCCTGTCGGTGTTTGAAACACACAAGCGTCCAATCTTTGAATGTTAGAATCAATATGCTTACTTTACTCTGAAGTTCTCAACAGACTTTGACGCAATGTTCCTTCTGCTCCTGGGTCAAAGTCTGGGGACAAACTTGACAGCTACATGGCGCATGTTCAAATCACATGTGAGGATTGCCTGAATTGTTCCGTATGACACACCAATAATGGCAGTAATCTTGTGGATTGTTCTCGGATAAACACTGTTTATTTGCCGTATGGTTTCAGGGGTTGAGCTCCGTGAAGGTCTTGATTTCTCGTCATCTTTCAGTGATGCTCTTCAGCTCTTTCTGCACTCCTTGCAGCATCGCTGTAAACCTGCTGAATCATGTCAAACATCTCAGTGGCAAATTCGTCCAAATTCACCCAGCATTTCACCTTTGCTTTTTGTTCTAACTTGCTATCCATGATGAAATAGCAGACGTGGCAATGCACGTGGTCAGAAAAGCACCAGCTGCACAGCTCAAGATGTACACAGGAAGATGCCTTTTGGCACACTAACTTATGAAGTTTGGTGCTCTCTGTGACTGAGCAGGGAGCCCTGTGCTGCTATCTGGTGGCATGTTACCAGACTAGTCTCAAAACGTTTTGATTCCACTTATTAACGGAAACAGTAAAATAATCCATAGCATAAAATTATGTGATCAATACAAAATACAGAAAATGACAGATATTATTGAGTTATTTTTGATTATTAAGTTAGTATTTATTTGTGATGTAAATAACATCATAATTGAGATAACTGACAGCCAAAGCTATCAACAGCAGGACAATTAATATAAATAACAAATTTCTGTAGGCTAGACCTCCAACTATTTTTTTAGGCATTGTGATTTATGGCGTATAATGCATTTAATATAGCACTTATGATTATTATTATTATTATTATTATTATACACCGTCAAGTCTCTTAAGAGTAAAACATTTATTGTAACTTTGTTGGAATATAATTTCTTAACTGTTTATCCAAGTAAGGCAATGTGGCTCAGTTTCTTATGGACACACAGCTATTTAGTCCCAATCCTGTGAGTTCTCATCACGTTGTATGTATAAAAATGCTCTTACTTTCACTATTGAACACAGTTATGCTTTTTTTACTGTTGATTTATTTTTATTTTTACTTTTACCATGCAACTTCACCAAGTGTTTATTTGATCTCCATTCGTCATTTTTTTTCCTGACCACATTTTTTCCACAAGGCTATCCTTCCAGGTTTTGATAATGTGTTAAAGGTTTTTTAACCCAGTTCCAATCTCTTTAGCTGTCTCATTTGCTTGATCCAGCCCAATAATTTGACACTTTTGGAATGGTGACTGGGAAAGACAGAAATAGATTTATTTTAAAAATCTGAAAAATGACTGATATCCAACAATGTCATATCTATGTGCAGCGTTTTGCATTAATAGAAGTATTTCTAATACACACACAGATCGCCACAAACACCTCTGCCCTATTACACTACATGTACATTTATTTAACTGTACCTCTTCTCATCACATGCCCCCGTCATTGATTATTTTCTCACAAGTACCCACTTTATTTCTTACATGTTCTGTATTACCATGTACTAAATTCAGATTGAAATCTAAGATCTTTCCCATACTCAAATTTTATTTTAAAACTTTTTAAGACATAAAATAGGATAAGAACAGACACTATATTAAAAAAATGACAAGCATTAATTTCAGACATAAAAAAGCTGTCACACCTGTGCCACCTCTGTCCCAGGGAATAAGATCTGGTTCTCCGGATTACTGAGCCGCCGCTTTGTCTCAACCTAGTCTGTCTATGTGCGTATATGTCTCACATTAGCATTAAATTAGGTTTACCAGTTTAATTAGGACTGAGTTGAGTCAGAAGTATCGAGTCCTTTACATTTTCAAAAACCCAGCCTGAGGAATTATCAGTGACTTTGCTTCCTTTGTTTAGTTTGTGTTTTCATTGTTTATTTTCTAAATAAAAGACTCGCGTGTTGAGCCTGCATTTGCATCCGTACCTTTGTAAGAGAACATGACAAAAGCAGCAAGGATTTTAAAAAAAGATGGTAATTTGCTGCATTATATGAATAAAGCAATGCAAAAATGAAATAAAAATTAATCTCTATAAAATGTTTATTCACCTCATAAAAATAATACAACTATATTTCACAAATGACACCAGGTCGTATTGCAAAGCAAAGAGCATGGCTAAGAAGGTAAATGTAATGTGTACACATCTGAAGGAGAGATATCATCTTAGAATAATATTTGCAGTTGTGAACCATTGCACCATTCCAATTTAAATACAAAATGCAAAACACACAGTCACTAATGGCAGTGTTTGACTTTAGTAAAGCAAATGTGATATACAAACAAGCACATTTAGAGGTTGTCCTGATTTACCATTACTAACACAAGTATTAACATTAAGAAAAAGAACATAAATAAAACGCTGTAAAATCCTTTCTTTGTTTCATAATACTTGAACGGGACATAAACAAGTAAAACCTTGTCTAATTGTAGATCAACTGATGGCATACACATCTAGTGCATGGCAAAAAGAGAAAAAAAAGATATAGAAGTATTGTGTACTGTATATATAGGAAAAAATACAATCTACTGTATATACTGATATATTATTACTAAAATACTGCAGTGATAAGCTATATTACATCCTCATTGCTTTATAGTGAATAGAATTTAATTTATTACAACACCGTAATACCATCATCATCATCATCATCATCATCATCAGTCAGGGATGGACACATCATTAGCCAGAAACTGTAGCCAGGCTGGTTTCGTGAAGGTTTTTAGAAGGTTCTGCTGCAATGTTATATAGGTAAAGTTCTTTCAACTTTCTTAAAACTTTAACTAACCAAAACGAACATTATGGGAACCAAACTTGAAAAAGGTTCTTAGAACAAGGATTGATAGAACCAAACCTGTTTTTTCAGTTTTCAGTTTAGGTTAGCTTGAATATTTCCGTTAACAGTTCCTATTAAAACAGTTAAAAATTACATAAATGTATCACAAGCTACTGTAGTTTGTTAAGAGAAATTAAGGGATGTGCAAATTCTCAGGAAAATGAAGATTCTATATATTTATATTTCCTTATCCTCTCTTAAAAATGTTTCTGTTGGAACATATTTGTTTTTCTCCGACCTGATCAGAATCAATAAATGTTTGGCTATATAGTGTAGACAACTAATTTAACTAGACAACATAATTTCCAGAGATTTGGTTATTTCGGAGATCCTTGATTAATTTGTAGTGCAGAAAATGGCGAGTAGCGCACACTAGTGTGGTGTTTCTCCACGTTGAAATATGAAGCAATGAAAACATTACATTTAAAGAAACACATGCGTTCAAAGTGCTCAGAGTAAGCTGCTAATCCCTTACTCCCAACAGCAGCAGTTTGGCAATCCTGGCATTTGAATTCACAAACTTTTACCCTACAGTCCAGTTTCTTAACCACTAAGCCACCCACTTCTGTAAATAAGAGTTAGATCACAATTGGGTAAGTCCACAAGTGGGTAAGTCCACAAGCTGGGTGTCATTCCTGTGCTATTCATATTCCTGTTACAAATTAGAGGGGCATTCAAGTCAAACCAGGACTTGTGATGAAATTTCTTGTGAATAAAGGCATAAACCTTTTCATGAACACAGTACAGGGATGAGACGCTTAGGTGCAGTAAAACATTTGAATAGTGCAAATGCTTTAAAGCAGGCCGTAAATCCATGTACAGTATGACAGTCCGGCCCGTTTCTAAAGCAATTTCCACATGTTTGGGTCATTAAACACTGGGATAAGTGCATTAGTGTCTCGAAGGTGAGGATAGAAATAAAGGTAGTTTTTACTCTCATAACTGTGTTCTGATATTCTGCACAATCGAAAGTCCCAATTTGACTTGAACATCCTTTCTTTGTATATAATATAATGTAACGATAAAGGTTAAGTTTAAAGTAAATAAATGAAAAATTTGTAAACATTGGTACAGTATGTTTAATATATATTTTCATATCTCTATGTATGTTTCAGAAAAAAATTATGTAACCCAATTATAAAATCCATGAAATCTATAAAAAAAACAGAATTTCCCCAGTCTTTACTTCAAAATTTACCCATTTAAATACAAGTCATCTATTACAGATAATAAAAAACTTAGATTTTACTTTTTCATTCAAGCCTGTTACCAGAACATACTCAGTACTTTAAAATATCTGGACGAGCAAGTTCTCCCATATTGATATTGATTTGTGATACTGACTCACTTTAAAACCTACTTTAAATCTATGTTATTCAAAATATAGCTTCAGTACTACAATTTATATTATATAATTACATATAAATAAGTAACTTGTTATAGATTCAATGATTATTTACATTGTGTATGTTTGCTCATTCCATGTTAAAAACTCAACTCTTGTAAGCTAAAACACCCTGTAGAAAATGAAGCAAGTCTGCTTGGATTTTTTTTCCAATCCTAATTACGGAATGACCCTAAACAATTATATATTTTTTTTAAACGCACAATCTGCACGTCCATGGCGTTTCGGGCTAGGTTATGTCCACCCCTGATTATCATGTCTCAAGAGCATTTATCAAATCATTCATATACAGAAAAAATAATAAACAACTAATCACCATTGTTAATAAATCTCAAAAACTCAATAACTCTAAATGATCTGTTTGGCTCAGTCTCATTGCACTACTTTTCCTAAAACCCTAGTATAACCACCCCAAAAAAAAGAACAAAAAGTAGAGGTAAATATGAAACAGAATATAAACAGTTTTAAAGCATGCAGACAATATTATACAGTATAGTTCCTTTGGTATTCAGCTTAAACTCCAGTAAAAGTTGTATAAACAACATTTTCGTAAAAAAAAAAAAAAAAAAAAATTGGATGCGTAAATATCAAGTATGTACAGTTCAAATGCAGTGTGATACAGAAGGGTGTGTTTGTTTTTCCAAGTGGAATTTGCAGGATTAACTGACTATGATTTAATGCTGATATATTGTGTTAAAGCTAGAAATCTGGTTTATTTTCTTTTGTAGTTCTAACCTGTACAAATGTCATGGTTTTACATCACTTATCAAACTATAAGGTTATCAACGCTCCAAAGCAATAGATGTTAAGAAAACGGTCCTAAAGTCTTACGCTGTTTGACCTTCCAAGATGTCAGTGATGCAGGTTTTATTGTTTCTAATTTTCATTATCCTTTTCCAGAAAGGTTTTTGTACCTCATAGGAACAACACAGGTTTTGTTCGACTCATTCAGAATCATATACAGTGGTACCTCGGCATACGAATGCCCTGCCTCACAAATATTCACCTTAAAAACAGGAATTTTGCATGAGTTTATCTCGGCGTACAAAGCATTTTTGGAATACGAGTGAACTAACTGAACCGAATCGAACAACGGCTAAGTTGCGTGCGCGTCTGGGAGCTGTTCAAAACTTTTGTGTTTTTTTTTTGCAAGATTTAATAAAGACATAGCACCATGGGTCCCAAGAATGCTAGCAAGGACGGTAGCAAGAAGAAAAGAGAGCTACTTTCAGTTTCTTTTTTAAAGTGGCCGGTAATAAGAGAAATCATTAATTTAGGTTAAGTGAGGTTTAATGAGTATTCATATATGACTTTTATTTACATGTCTTTTTTTGTAATTTTTTGATTGTTAGTTTTAATATTCACCAATGTGGTTATAGTGTTAGAAATTGGTAATATTGATAATATTTTGGTTGGCCCTAACGGTTTATCTGCACTTATATTATTTATGGAAAAATGCGTTTTGCAGTACGAAATTTCGCCTTAAGAACTCGCCTATGAAACTAATTAAATTTGCATGCCGAGGTAAACTGTACAGTATAGTGTATGCATATTAAAGACCTAGATAACCGAACACATTTGCCATATTGTTCTTCTGTTTCTCCTCAAGAAACAGACAAAATGTATTCCCTATTTCCCCCAACCTTTCAACTACATGGCAGGTATTCCTGCAGCAAAACCTTATTTAATTTCACTGGCTTAACACTTGAGAGAGAGATGGGAGCTAGAGATGGTCATTTTTGCGTGTTTTGTCTTAGCATTCCTTATTGAAGTTAGCTAAACATTGGCTACCTGAATAAGCCTTCCAGATTATACAACTTGACCAAGTTAAGCAAATGAGGTCAATCATTATATATATAATATTAATATTAATAATAATAATAATAAATTAAAAAAACTGTTGTGTTTAAGTGTATACAAAGTGTACAAAAAGCTATGAAGCTCACCAATTTCCTCAAATAACATTAAAGTGGGGGGGGGGCACTTTCTTATTATCTTTACATCTTTTACATTTTACAAACATTTTTTTTTTTTTTTTACAGCTGATTACACCATTTAATTTGCATTGATTACATTGTTTAAAGTTTATTCCAAATATCCTCCCTGGAAATTTAGCTAGCTAATCACTAGCTAGCAATGACTTGCTAGCTTTCAAATCTGTAACCTGTGGTTGCTGTTCCTTTTAAACATTAAATACAAAGATTAATATTTTAATATTTTCATTTATTTTAATACATTTTAATCCTTATATTAGTCTACCTAACCTTAAGCTCGGAAAACTCCCAAAAATAAAAGTCCTTTTTGGTTTGTTGTACATCTTAAAAAAAGACATCTTAGTGTCTAATGTTTCTAATTTCAGAAAAAAAATAATTTAATTTGGAACTGTGCAGTCTGTTAGTTATCTAGGTCTTTAATCTCTAAACACACCTGCGGACTCCTTGTCACTGCCCATGCTACTGTATTCTTGAAGAAACTTCTGAATGATCCGAAATTAAGAAAGTTAAAGGATAGGTGGTAGAGTGTGAGGCTCCTGATCCTCTGAGTCTGTGCTTGCTGCTGACTGAGACTGATGTTGGATGACGATTTCGACGGAGCGCTGACTGCTCTCTGATTTCCTCCCAGAGCTTCCCTGTGTAAAGCTGTCTGGTTTGTTATCTTGACTGTCTTTGCTGTCTGCTGTGTCGTCCATGCCTTCACTGGTTTCCTTCTCCGCAGACGCCCCTATCGGTCGCAGACGTTCTTCTGTCTCTCTTTGACCCGCCTTGGCAGAGTTTTCTCTCCTCAGTCTGTCCTCTAAGCCTGACTTTTCTGTTAAGGGGGAAAAAAAAGAAACTATACTGTAGATCTACAGGCGCTTTAAATTTACTTTTAAAACTTACTGTACATAGGAGCCGCATCAAAAATGAATAAGCTAGAATCATCTTATCAGATGCTCCACATAAATATATATAAAAACTATGTAGTAAAACTGATATGGTGAGGTTTTTAGTAACTAAATGATTATACAGTATATGAAAAAAGTCTTCAGCATCTCCAATTCATATAGTAGCTGCAATAATGATTGCAGATTTTACTGTTTTTACAATATTAAATATACTATGATATATACTAGTACACTATAAATGGATAAAAAGTAAATGTCTCAATAACAAGTGATGTGTTCGCACCATCGTTGAATCCAAATCTTTGAAAATCCCCTTTGTCATGCTGGATGGTCTCACATTGTGCTACAGAATGTTTCAGGAGTTTACACCATTGAAGCGGCGACAAACATTGAAGACAAACCAAACTGTGTTAAAAATGATTTTTAAGTAGTGCCTTTGTATAGAGGAAGAGTTACTCTGTGAAAATGTGGAATTTGAACGACTTACTGTATGTCAGTTAATAAAAAAAGTTATGCCCACTATTGCCTTACTTTCAGTATTATTACTATTTTTCCAAAACAGTTCAAAACCCACCAAATGTTTTATTATTACTGAATAAACTCATATATTTACAACAGACAACGTTGATTCTTACCCGTTCTGTTTGACATTGTCCTGCGGTTGATGTACTCATAGTTGACGTCACTCTCTCCAGTCTTCCTAATTGGTCGTGTTTTAGGGCGGAGCCTATTAAGGCGGCCCTCGTGGATCCACTCATGCTGCATTCCTTCATCCGGAGTCATGCGCTTAATGGGGTCCCACCTGCAAGATACAGAAAGACAAAAACATAAGCAAAAGTGATCATGTTTACATTTCCTATTGTGCTAGACCAGTTAAAAAGGAGAAACTATTCATTTCTTATAAGCCTTGTGCACACAGTATGCAGAAGAAAACATGTGCTTACATGTTAGTATTTCTAACTTTCTGTGTATAGATCGTGGGGCTAATCCTGAGCAAAAGTTCTTGACGCATGACTCTCATTCACAAACCCTTTGTCAAAGTGATGAGTTTTCACTTGAACAGACTAGAGAGTAAATGCCTGCTGGATAAGCATCCTGTTGTTCCAACTCTATTATTTGGTAGGTTTGCATAATTACCGGTAAAAATATTGATTCTTTCCATTTTTGCAATAATGCTCATTATCTGTTTAAGTGATCTGTAACAGGAAGATTTTAATCAAGCATGATCATTAAACATCATACCCTGTCCGACTCCCTACCCGGGGGTTCGCAGATCAGTTTATTATAAGTAAATTATCACATAAAGTTAAGAATATGTTTTGTTAATACAAACTTTACTGGATGGTCAAAATAACACTCAAGCCAGACAATTGTCTGGTGATACTGTATGCTCTCTTCTTCGTAACATTAAAAGTGATGCATACTGTAAATATTTTCAGCAGCAATGAGTGGAAACATGGTGTAAAAAATAATAATAACATCTAAGAAGCAGTCTCAAATGTACTTACACAAGGCAGCGCCTAATAAAGTCTAAAAACAGAGGATCGTTGGTCTTCAGTACGCTGGCAAGATCCTTGGAGTTGGGTCTACGTTTTTTCCCCTTGCTGTTTGTGACATTTCGTGGATTTCCTTTCGAATCTGCCAGAACAACAAAAGAAATTACAGTTTAAAATAAATATTATATAGCCTACAATAAGTCTATTGATTCAGAAGCAGTTCTAGGATCATGCATAAAGTGTTAACAGAAAAACATACCGAAAAACAACCTCCTTCTGGATGCAGTCTGAACAAAGTCGTTTGGAGGCAAACCCATCACCTACAAGCAGAAATATTCAAATAAACACAAAATAATTACTTTCATTACAAAACAGAGAATTAACAACATTCTTGAAAACATAAATTTCTGTATGTGGCCATTAAAGGAGTTCCTGGGAGGCCAGCATTTACAAAACTGTAAATAAAAATGTAAATTAATAATAAAGCTAAATTTTAAGCGTACTGTTCACATTTTAAGCCAGTCTGACCTCCATTATGCAGGCAATCTGCTCGACCTCGCTCTCCCCGGGGAAAAGTGGGTATCCCGTGTAAAGCTCGGCCAGGATACAGCCCAGGCTCCACATGTCTATAGCCATGCTGTACGGGTGGCCCAGGATCACTTCTGGAGAGCGGTAAAAACGGCTCTGGATGTACGTGTACACTGCCAGTAGAACCACAGGAACACAGCAATTAATATTTAACACAACGTGTGCAATAACATGACATTCGAAATAGGAGCAATATTATGATATAGCTCATTACATAGTAGAATATTAGCACAAGTAGGATTCTAACCTCTCTGATGCTCGTAACAACTTGATCCGAAGTCAACCACCTTGATATTTCCCTGTCCTCTCTGGGACAGCAAAATGTTTTCCTAAAAATTACAATAAAATAGAGAGTATGAATTTCAACTTGTTTACAGTACAATCATCATCATTGTGGTTCAATTACTGTATTTATATGGATGATGCTTTACTACAGTTACATTTTTCTAACTAAAAGAAAATTTATAAACATTCCCAAAAAACTGAACAATTCCAAACATTTTGAAGATTTTTGCAGATTATTAAACGTGCTAATGACATTCAACAGCTGATCATGGTGAAAAGTGGAGAAGAGTGTTCACCGGTTTGAGGTCACAGTGAATGATCTTTTCTCTGTGCAGCATCTGCAGGCACTTGAGCAAAGAGTATGCATAGCGCCGGATCAGAGCCAGACTGAAGCCCTGGAAGTTGTTCTTCTTGATCAGCTCATACAGGTTTGCTCTGCATGTAAACAAACAAGAAAATTTGAGCTAACGAAATGTAAGAAAGGGATATACAAGGGTAAAAAGAAGGGGGTGGGGGTATTTATTTTTTTGCCATGACTTTGGCTTTATGTCTCCCTTTAGACTACAGTGTCTCATTAAGACACTTGTTGTGTTTCCCTTTAAATTGTCACCCAGTCTTAGAGTCAAATAGGAATCTTAATGAGTGCATTATTTAATAGAAGCGCACTTGTTTAATAAAGTAATTGCTGTAACACAGTAAGTTACTATGAGAGTCTGACTTGATCAAAGCCTTAAACACATCTTAGACGATGTTATACTAATTGTAACACCAATATACTGTATGTCCATGTACAAGAAATTTGTTTCAGATCTGTTTCATCTAGTATTTCATAGAAAAGAAAACAAAAATTTCAATTCATGTATACTTTTTAAAAAAAAATCTATATTTTTTTGGTTGTTTGGAAACCTTTGACACCTGGGAGTGTATATGGGTCAAAACATGATGCACATTTTTACGACATGTAGGAATTAAAAAACTTATCAACTCTCAAAATGTTTCTAATTAAACTTATTTAATTGAGATGGGTATTGGAAAAGGAAACTATTTTGGAGTAGACTAAGCATATAGATAGCATCTAACCTCCATGACCAGCTTCCTCTTTTACCTCTAGAGGGCAGCACAGAATTGCAAGACTTCAAACCGCAGCTCATTAAACCAATTTTCCAGACTTGGGTCCAAATCTAATTAGCCGTATGGGTCTCATTTGACAGATAAAAGTGAAATCCTTTCAAACTGTTAAGCATTAGCATGAGTCTTAAGAGAGCAGTGGTGGAAAAGTTATCTTTGGCAATATGGAGAACCGCAACAGCAGCTGTGAACAGCACCTGCTCTAGCCCAGAGTAACCAGAGCCTTCACACCATGAGCAGACAAGAAAAGAGATAGCACGTAATCAAGGCATTAAGTAAAGGAACTGGTGAGAGTAACATGATACGGGACAGCAAACGTCTAACTCCTGAAGGTCAGGACATCCAAGGCTGGAGCGTCTTAAGCGTCTTAAGGTTTCTCACAAGACGCTAATCGATCACTTTATCAAGGAGGCTGTCACTGGGAAGGAAACCTGTCCACTTCTTGTTAACATTTTGGAACAATTTAAAATGGGTACTGAAACCGTGGTGTGTGTGTGTGTGTGTGTGTGTGTGTGTGTGTATGTATATATATATATATATATATATATATATACTGTGTGTATACTGTATATATATATATATATATATATATATATATATATATATATATATATATATATATATATATACTGCATTTTCAGAGTCAGGCAAACATATTTATACACACTTCAGGAACAGAAAAATAATATGATGTATATTATATTTATATAATATTTAAATATTATTATAATAAATATCAATATATAACATATAGGCATTTAGTATTACATTATTTATATATATTTTTTCTTTTCCTGAAGTGTGTCCTAAGCAAAAGTCTGTCTTTTTAGTACAAACAAGGCACCCTGTGTCTTTTAGCACAAACTATGTATGGTATTATAAACAGAGAGAGAGAGAGAGAGAGAGAGAGAGAGAGAGAGAGAGAGAGAATAAAAATATGTAATTTCTTCCATCTATGCGATTAAAAAAAGCTCTCTCAGACACAGTCATTGACTCCCACTTTGTCTGCATCACAGCCCTCTAAATTACCGGAAAACGATAATGGCTTGCCTGACTCCATTACCGCTTTGCTCATATTGACTTGGCATTCATAAAAAAATGCTTCAGGTCAGTAAAATCATTCTGGTGATGCATTGCTCACCCGAGGAGCTCGAAGGAGATGCAGAGGTGGTTGCGGAAATAAAAATACTCTTTCATATGAATGACGTTGTGCCAGTTGTCTCGGTCTCTCCGCCGCAGTGCGTCCAGGATCTTGAGCTCGACCAGTGCCTGTTGGTGGAATCTAAAGCATTGCAGCGAAAAAACATCATAACATATACAGTTGCTTTGGGATAATTATACAGGAACAAAAATATGATTACTGTGTTGGAGGAATCGACGATTGTGTTGGTTACCCTGAAATTACAATCCCAAAGGCTTCATACTCCATATAGCATTTCTGCATGTCCAAGTTCAATATACTATATTAACGTCTGAATCTATTAGTTTCATACTACAAACATAATTTTGCACGAATTAACTATTTTGGTTCTGATACAAGGTAGCTAAAAGTACACAAGAACACCCTGATGAAAGAAAAAACTCTTTTTATTTCTCTATATAATCCACTGCTATACTAATGCACTAAAGTAAGGTAAAAAGTTTTCTCAGTACGCCGGGGCCTTGATCAGATTGCCTGAGTCACATCTGAAACACTGGCCTCCCAATAACTTTTTTAAAGGTCCAAGTATGTGGAAATGGCATGTGAAAATGGCCCAAGCAAGTGGAAACTGCAGCTAGGAGTATGATCACCGTACTGTGCGCAAAGTCTTCTTTAAACGTCAATTGGTTTTTACACTTTGATTCATGAGAAATTTCACCAAGTTCTGGTTGAAATGGTTGAATATGAAATATTGTAATACTGCACAAAGAGAAGGTTGCAACATTTTCTTAAGATCAGAAAAGAAAAAAAGGTCATCTTTTTTATTCTTTGCTCATTACTGTCATTGAACAAGTGATAGTGACGAATTAGGTCCCTTTGAAAGGGCAACCTGAGTACAGGAATTATATCTTAAAAGTAGGTTACTATAAATAAAAAAAAAAGACTTTTTAATTTTAATGAATCAATTTATAATTGATTTTATTTTTATGTTTATATAAACTATTTTAATCCCACATGCATGCTTTGTAACTGTCCATTGTAGAATATATGTTACATAAAAAATAAGCTGAGCTTTAAGTAAATCATAATAATATCCATAATGGCATTGAGGAGTTTTTTATTTTTTTTAAATATGCTACCTAATACAATTGTGTTTATTTGCTAATTCTAGACAAAATACATCCACCTTTAAACTAAATATTCTGATACATTTACTGGTGTATCTTGTTATATTCTTGATATTTTCATGACGGCCCTGCTAAACAATGGCGTAACTGTAAAAAGAGGCCTGGTTAAGGTAAACATATGATTAAAGATAATATTAGCGAGGTTTTCCGCTGTGATATCCAATCAAAAGGGCTCTTCTAGTAGTTGGGTGAAGTAGCCTATTTTTACAAAAGTGAAGTGGCATAAATAGCGCATCCACAAAACCAGGTTGTAAGAAAAGTGACAGGACTTTTACGGCTTTGCACGAAGTCAGGAACATATACAGTTTTAGACTTGCGAATGATGAGATGAGATTCCATGAGGTGTTAAGGTTAGCACAATTTAAGAACAAGATGCCCCACCCATGTCAGCACACATAAATAAAGATGCTGAAATGTAATAGGACACGGCCTTTGATTTTGGCAGAAAGGCACAAAATCAATTTATTATAATATATCATGATTAGAATAGAAAATATTTTTGCTCCTTACATAAGCAATTCTGTTTGGTCAGATGCTGGATGCCAATCCATCTCACAGCTTTATATTAAATGCGCCTGTTTTCATTATTCTGTCTCATCGTTTCTGTAGTAACAGCTCTTTTATAGTAACTCATTTCGACGAAGTAATCATGCATAATCACTTATATGGGGAAGTTTTCTGAAAGTGGATATTTATTTATTTATTTATTTGTAAAAGGAATCTACAGTGGCAGTGATTTGTTATCGTCAGAATTGAAGAGGTAAAAAAAATGTAATAGTAAAAAAAATAGTAAAGTCAGAACACATGAGTTTACACTGTCTCTGTAACATTTTTTCTCTAGTTAAATTCAAGTTAGAAAAAGAGAGTGACTGTTTATAGCTGCTATAATGTAGGCGATAATAGACTATCCATACATTAACTGTAACAATAATAAATAAATACAAATTCTGTCACTTTGTAATCATTACAAAATTCACACGTTTTTATTGCATCCTCCTTTTTGTTTTTACTAAAAAGTAGTAGCACAGTGGTATGATGACGATGCAGCCACTAAGCTCTCGTTTTGTCTGCTGCATTATTTAACGGTGGTAAGCCTGATGTCATCTCCATCAATTCAAGAGGACATGATGCAGGTTGAAAAGCTTCCAAAGAAAGGTAAAGTGATAGGGGCCGGTATCTTTTAACACCTCTGAGCGTGTCACCGTGACCTGTGGATTAGGTCACATGCTCTGGCAATTAAAATCATACAATACGACAGGATGGTCCTGGCAACGAGAGCTAACTATCTGTAAATATTCTGACAACGATAGAAAAGAAAGAAAATAAATATTCTTGCAATGTTCCAAAAGTATGCAAACGTTATCAGACTATTCAGTTGTGAAATCCTGAATTTCTAAAATGGACAGGATGCAATATTTAAAATAATAAAGACCCTCCAATGTTGCAAACATGTATGGAACAGAATTATTGTTTTATAATGCTCAGGATAAGATTCCAGTTAGGCAGGGCATAACATTCTGACAGTGTTTATGTAATAAATAAAAAAAAAAAAAAAAAATATATATATATATATATATATATATATATATGTAGACATAGCATACTTATATATAGCATACATATATACTTTAGACATAGCTTTTGAATAAAGTTTTGTTCACCTTAAGCTATAATTTATAATAAGTTTGAACTTAACACCCAAATTATCTACAGGTATATGCCAATAAATTACACTTTCAATAAACATACATACAACCATACTGTTTAAATACTATTTCGTTGTCCCCTTAAAAATAAAAAATAAAAAATGAAAAAGCAACTTAAAAAATACCTTTTCTTGTTGCGAATTATCTTAATGGCCACCATCTCATTTGTCTTATGATCCAAACATTTGAGGACCTGTCCAAAAGATCCCTTGCCAATCACTTCCAGGACTTCGTAGCGGTAGGCGATATGGTCATGGATGACCTGCACACACATCATTTATGGAAAAAGAGCAGTGTCTCATTTATGGATAGGCAAAGCACAGCTATTTCACTCTACATCTGGCTGGAAGACTATAGGCCCATATTTTTGTGAACATAGTGCAAAAGCAAAAATAAGGGGTTAAGGTAGCACAGTAAACTGTTGCTGCCCCACAAGTCCAAGGTTCCTAATTCAAATCTTGAGCTCAGATTACAGTGTATGTGGAGTTTCTGTGCATGTTCCCCCTGTGTCCAAATCCTCATGATCTCCGGTTCCTATTACTCTGCATTTTCTGATTACTATGACCTGCGACTTATTTTTTACCAAAAAAATAAAGTATGTGTAATAAACGACTTTCTTAACTCCGGACTAATGCAAAAGAAAAGAGTCCTCCAAAATTGGCCTATGGTCTAGGGATTGAAGGTTTAATGATGGCAGTCCTTGTCATGCATGACTGGGAGTTCTTTTATTAATTAGACCAAAACCAACCAACCAATAAGGAGTGTCTGGGAGCTCTTGTACAGTATGTGGAGCTATTTAGTGAAAGAAAATTTACATATGACCAATAAAAAAGAGAATTGAAAAAGAGCATTCTCAAACATTCTAGTCTTGCATTCTTATATTTTGGCTTTGTTGAGATATTTTGTATCATGCTGATTCTACTGCCTTATCTCTACTATACCTCTGTATTGTCCCAGTGAAGTAGTACATTCCTACGCAGTCTGTGTAATATCATTCAGCCTTTATTCATTACATATACATTACTGCACAGTAAAATGTTTTATTTTTTGCATATCCAAACTAGTGCCAATTGCCTTGGCTCTGAAAACTCTGGCATCATTAGCTATGGTGAAGCAACCAGGTGCTAAGGCAGAGTCAAGGTGATAATGCAGGGCTCTGGAAAGGCATGGAAAAGCCAATGATTTGGTCAAGTATGGCCACAGATCGATGACTACTTATCTACAGTTACGATGTGCTACAGTACAAGGGCACTTAAACAGAGCTAAGGGCAATCATGGACCCAACCAGGACAGTGTTGGGATTCGAACACTGGACCCATTGACCTGTAACTCAAAGCAATAACCACTGAGTCTGAGAGGATATGGTTGAGTCAATAGCAAGTTTTAGTTGCAGATCAAGAGGTCATGTGTTGCCCAAGGACTCAACAGTTTGCCCACTGTTGGGTCCTTGAGCAACACCCTTAATATTTAGCTCAACTGTGTCCTGCATCTTCCCAAGGAGCAAAGATAGTGGACTGTGTGCTGCATTATGATTTTCCTATATACTGTACCACATTACAGTACTTTACTGTAGATATGTTTTACAATAGCTTACTGTTTATTTCTACAATAGTTACCCTCAAACCAGGTTGCTGGCAAGTTACTGTAAACTTTACAGCATGTTTTTATCTCCTGCTTTAGTTTTCTCTTCATCACCAGACTGTGACAGCAGCTCTTTGTGTAGAACAGTAGGATAAGATGTGTACTGTAAAACGGACACAGAAAAAGTCTACCCCTTCACCTTTCTTATTATTCATCCATTGATTATTTTCAGGACAAGGCTAGCCTACTGATACATTCTCTTGCGCTGTCTGGTTCAGTGCTCTGAGGGACGAACATGTGCTGTATGAACTGATCCAAACTTTTAAATAATGCACATGGTGAAACCCTCTGTGTGAGACAGCGCATTCATGGAGAACAGTTCACACGAGGGTCTGACAGGAGATTAGCAAGTCTGAGATATCTCTTTTTTTCTTAGTGAGGTCAGTGTGTTAGTCAGTGTTTTGTGTAGTGGCGTCTGAAAAGTACTGAAGTACTGCATCAAACTCCTCACTTAAATTAAAATATATGCTCTTAAACTTAACAGAAAATATTTTGAAAACTGAGAACTGAGAAAAACAAAAAACAAAACTGTTGGCTAATGCTAACAAAATCAGTATTCCTAATCTCTCTCATTAGCTAGCATGATTAGCTAGCATGATACTCTGAGCAGCAAGTACTGCTAATCTCTTACATTAGCTAGCATGACTTTGTTTGACCCTGAGACAAACAAAGCTAGTTGCTAGCAGCAAACAGATTACTTTGACGGGCATTAGTCTCGTTCTAGCTCTCATATCTGACAACAGTTTTGTTAGCAGAATTGTTAGAAATTGCTAAGAAGACATATTTGATAAATTATGTATTCATGAGAGAATGTATTCTCAGGAAAGTACAGTGCGATCTTTTTTCCTTCATTGTATTACATGCCTGGGCGATTCATTCACATGGATTTGATTCATTCACATGAATTTTTTTATTTTTATTTTTAGTTCTATTTTTCCTAGTTTAATTCAATTTTTTCTATTAAATTTTTCTATCGTATTTTTTTTATTCATATTTACTCTTATTTGTAAAGTTTAATTCTCTTTTAAGGGTCAATGGCAGTCGTCAAATTTCACTACATTTCGTACGGTGTATGACTGTGTATGTGACAAATAAAATTTTAATTTGAATTTGAATTTGACAGTTTGTACTCTAGTGTAGATTGCTGTAAAAATAGGACTTTGATGGTCACTCAGCCACAAGTGACCCTTAAAGGGTCTACTATTACTACTTCTTCTTTGTCTTTCGGCTGTTCCCTTTCAGGGGTCGCCACAGCGAATCATCTGCCTCCATCTAACCCTATCCTCTGCATCCTCTTCTCTCACACTAACTTACTTCATGTCCTCTCTCACTGCATCCATAAATCTCCTCTTTGGTCTTCCTTTAGTCCTCCTGCCGACAGTTCAAACCTCAGCATCCTTCTATCGATATATTCACCATCTCTCCTCTGAACATGCCCAAACCACCTCAATCTGGCCTCTCTGACTTTATCTACAAAACATCTAACATGGGTTGTCCCTCTGATGAACTCATTCTTGATCCTATTCATCCTTGTCACTCCCCTACTATTACTACTATTTTTTTTAACCCAAACCATCTCTCTACTGCTTATAATATACAGGGTTGTAGGGGGCCGGGAGCCAATCCCAAGAGACTCGGGGCACAAAGCCGGGTACACCCTGGATGGAGTGCCTGTCCATTGCATAGCACAAGCACACACATACACTTACTCTCACACTATACGGCAATTTGTACATGTCATTTAGCCTAACCACATGGATTTGGACTGTGGGAAGAAACAGGAGCCCCCAGAGAAAGCCCACCAAGTACGTGGAGCACATGCACAACTCCACACAAAGACCTGAAGCCAGGACTCAAACCCCTGAATCTAAAGGTGCGAGGACGTACAGTAGTGATAACCACAACGCCCTATGGCACCAAAGTAAAATAATCATAATTTAAAACATACACATGTGATCATGGCAAAGTGTGGAAAAGTGTTTTACTTTTAAAAAACTCTTTGTATTGGTATCATCTGATACTTGAGGCATTGATATCAGAAAAGGAAAAAATTATGATATACAATACTGTGTTTTACATAATAATCTCCAGAAGTGTATAATATAGGAAATATAAAACCATTTTGTAGAAGGTTACTTAAGCATTCATAAAAATGCGGTTCTTTCATGAATTTTGGTTCCCCTTAAGAGTTTTCCCAGACCCCTAAGCAGACAGACACATGCACACACATATAAAGAGTGTATGACCCTGTTTACCTTTAGGTAGCTGCCATGCTCATCATCATAGCCTGAATTTTGTGCAGATCCCTGGCAACCCTGGATCTTTTTGGTGTCCAAGCCCAGATACCAAATCTCGGTGTAGTCCATAATCTCCTCCTGCTCATACTCTGTGAGCTGGCTCTGGAAGTGCTTAAGTGCAGCTGTAAAGAAGGTAATGAGAGAAATTTAGCTGAATCCTAGGGGTTTATCTGGGGTGTTTATGCATTTTAATGCCATGATGGCAGATAAGATAGTATACAGTTAAAGTACAGTACACATGAGCCACATCTCATTTCTTCATATTGCAAAGTGCCTAAAAATAAATTAAAAAATTGGTTGTATATGTAACAACCTCAGCAGCAACCTTTCGTCTGTTCCAAGCACTCAGCATTCAGCATCCGCAGTATACTAAAAAACACCCGGATCATTTGACATTATCCCCACCTGTTTGTTGCTGCTCCATGCCGTAAGTTAGATGGTTTTTATGCTTGAATAATTCATACTGTAGGTGTGGGTTTAACAAATAAAAAACTTTCCTCTAATACTGAGGGACAGGGACTGGACTAAAAATCAGGGACAAAAAACTCTGTTTTGAATGTTCAGAACAAAAACTTCATCCAGTCTAAATATATAAATATGATAATATTATTATTATTATTATTATTATTAAAATAAATAAATATGATACTGTACCTACGTACAGTATTGCGTAAAGTGCTCAATTTTTTAAAAATATTTACATTCCGTGAAAGTTCCATGTATTTTTTTACACTACTGCAAAAAGTTCCAAACTAAGCAACTGACTGCTTAAGTTAAACTGAGTTTGAAAGTGATTTAATGATTTACCCACTGCTATGGGTCACAGCTATGAAAAGCTGACTTTCAGGAAGCCGTCACTGTTAGTGATTAAGTGACACTGATTTTTGTCTTTGTATTTTATTTACTGGACTAGCAAGGGTTCCTTTATGATCTTAAATGAGCTATAAGGATTTCATCATCTCATCTCATCATCAACTTAGGAGCTAGACCTCCTTAATTAAAAAAAACATCATTAAATAATATTAATATTACTAATGGTATTAATAGCACCACAGTGCTATTCTAATATGGCATTGTTTTTATAGTAACAGGTAATTCACAATGACTTATATAAAAGTATAACCCATATGCAATCGCGTCTGGCAAGGTTTATATATATATAAAAGAAGCCGTTTGTTACATTAATGAAAGGTAGTGTTTTTTTTGCGTTCAATTTTTACTTCCAGAAAAAAACATAAGGACAGAGAAATTAGTATTTTGTGGTTTCTCAGTTACATGCCAAACTGCTTTTGCTTTCCAAAACATTAAATTTAATTTAAGACCAATAAAATGTATAATGTGCAGCTCTTCAACAAATAAAAGCAGTGTCATGTTATTTTAATATAGGTTAGATGAATAATAATATTTGAGATATCTACTGTACAGTAACTCATTAATTTTTTTTCAATAACAGCACATATTAAACTTATTATGATGTCACAAAAGCACTAAATGCATCATACTGTAACACCACTGACCTGTTGGTGACATGGGTAGCCGCTGTCCCTCATAAGTCCTGATCTTCTCAAACTTGTTAATAATGCTCCTGGTCAGAGACTCTGAGATGTTGTCCACAGAGGAGCCAAAACGTGGTGGGAACTGCGGCCGTGGCCTCTCCCGCTCCTCCTGAACATTAGTAAAGTTTACTAAAGCACATTGTGCAATGCGAAGGACAAGACACTTCCCAATATTCTAAACAAACACAGGCTTCTTACAAGTGTTCTCTCACCTGACTCTGCTGGACGTTTTGCACCAGCTGTTTGACGATGTTGGGTAAGGTGCCATCAGATTGTTGGAGGAGTTTGCCATTGGTCACCACCACCTGTTTAACTGGTGGGTCGAGTTGAGGTAAAGTGCCAGTCCCTCTCCCGCACTTCTATAACACACATTGTACATGGATGTTAGCCTCGCAAACTGATGACAACTCTAAATGATTGTGTGCACTTCTAAAGAAATCGATCTTAAACATGAAGTGCATGGAGAGCTATCACTGGTACTGCACAGGACAAAATGTACGCAAATTAAGTGTTTTTTTTCTTTTGTTTTTTTAATTGGTAATATGTGACATTTTAATTTCAAATTTTTAATCTACTGAAATCTAACTGTATTTGTGATTAATATTATGATTATTATTATTGTTGTTTTTGTTGTTATATTAATAAAAATGTATCTAAATATACACATTACATCCACTACTACTATAACTTAAAAAAAGAAAATAAAAGAAAACTAATATTCGGGATTTGTTAGTTTTTTTGTGTTTTTCATAAATGTACAATACACCTTACATTGAAGTTTTAGCCCAAAATCTTAATAAATATTCTTCATTATATAGTCTATCCAGCTTTATCCTGTATACAGGGTTGCGGGGGGCCTGGGGCCTGTCCCAGGAGATTTGGGGCACAAAGCGTGGTATGAGGTGCCAATCCATTGCAGGACACACAGGCTTACACACACTCACAAGATCATTCACACACTATGGGCAAGTTGGTAGTTCCAGTAAGCCTAATCTGCATGTCTTTGGACTGTGGGAGGAAACCTGGAGAAAAACTACCAAGCATGAGGATTACTTGTAAACTCCATGCACACAGGCGCGATGCGAAAATCGAACCCGGACCCTGGAGGTGCGAATCCACAGTGCTAACCAGTAAGCCACTGTGTTGCCAATGAATAGTCTTTCTGTACAGAATATTTTTCGTCCACAGCAGTGTGGTAAAATATATTGAGCTCTTAATTTGAACTTAAACACAGCTCACTGGCTGTATAGGTCAGACTAATGGCTCTGACATAAACTCGAGGGCCTCGCAGTCTGAGCGCTTAACGAACTGCATGACCTGGCCCCCTGCAGACAGGATGGAATTTCAACACAGGTTGGTGGTGAGAGAGGAATAAAAGCAAAAGGGTGCTCTGACAGGGACTTCCATTTTCTACACTGCTGAAGAGCTGAATAAAAACCCTTCTCTCTGTGCTGACCTGCTTTCCTGATGTGCTATATTTAGACACATATAGACCTGCCTGCTTACAGTATCTATTGTAAATGTAGAGCTTGAGCTCTCTGCATACATTCTTAAATTAGCAGTTTTACAGACAAAAGGTGTATCCAAGGATTTGAATAAAGTACAATTGCGGATAATCATTTAATGCTAATGCACAAAATAGATCAAAATAGCTGGTTATTATAATGTAAAATTTGTTCATTTTACTGAGGAGCTCAAAAAATAAAATATGGACCAAGATATTAATACAAATAGAGCTCTATGTGAGCCTTGTGAGGATTTTCTTTTTTTTCTTCCCCCCCCTGACTGAAGAATAAATTTCAAACCTAGAGCTCAAAAAAATTTGGTCTGGAAAAAAAACCCTACCATCCTATCTAAAGATCCACTTGATATTTAATCTCGTGTGTTCCAGGCCCACTGCAGATATCTGCCAACTTGATTATGATGCATAGAGACAGACGCTAAATTTAGTACACAGGCTAACGCAGAACCACGCAAGCTGGGTCGATCACAGAAACACAAGCACGAGGTGTAAACAAGAGGCGCTCAAGTGCTGCGGTTGTGCGTTAAAACCAAAATCAGGTCAATGGATTGTGACGTTAAGAGGCTCTCCGTGACGTCCGTGTCGTGACTGTGGATCACGTGGCTGATGCTTCACTGCTTACCGGTTGTCAGGAGAGGATCTTGTTAAACAAATGGACCACTTAAAGCATGTTATGTACAGCATTAAAAATACAAAGGGACAAATTTTACATTTATTAAAGTGCAAAAAAACCCTTTAGCTGCCAGATTACTTCTTAATAAATTATCTTTTCACTTGAATTGATAATTTTGTATTTGTATTTTTATTTTTACACACTCTCTTACAGTGGCCCTGAAGTGCAAAACAAATGAACAAAACTGAAAACAAAATAACAAAACCCAAAACAAAATAACAAATTCAAAACCAAATTAACAAAACGGAAAACAAAATAACTAATACCTGACTGGCCGAGAAGGGCAATACAAATTAACAAAACGGAAAACAAATTAAAAGCCAAATAACAAAACCCAAAACAATTTTTTGGAGAGGGGGGAGTTTTGTTGTTTTGTTTTTGTTATTTTGTTTTTTCGATTTGTTAATTTGGTTTTTGTTATTTTGTTTTCGGATTTGTTAATTTGTTTTGCACTTCTCGGCCAGTCGGATATAGGTAGGAAAAGGTAGGTATAGTTTGCGAATTAAATGCTTACTGCTAATTGGACGAGACATCTGTCACTCAAGATATACAGGAAGTACTGTATTGTAGCGGTAGATTTGTGTGTGTATGAATGTGCAAACATTATTGTGGTTTCAAATATAGCGTACTTATTTTTTGCACTTTACAGCCATCATAGTTTAAAGTGAAGCAGAACACACAAAAAACAAAGATAAAGAAACAAGTTCCTACTTCCTGTATATCTTAAGTGACAGATGTCTCGTCCAATCAGTGGTAAGCATTTAATTCGCTAACTATACCTACCTTTTCCGGTTTGTATCGGACCGGCCGAGAAGTGCAATACAAATTAACAAAACTGAAAACAAATTAACAAATTCAAAACCAAATTAACAAATCCAAAAACAAAATAACAAAACCAAAAACAAAACAACAAACTTCCCACCCTCCAAAAAAAATAGTTTGGGTTTTGTTATTTGTTTTTTTTTTATTTGTTTTCCATTTTGTTAATTTGTATTGAACTTCTCGGCCAGTCAGACATTAGTTATTTTGTTTTCCGTTTTGTTAATTTGGTTTTAAATTTGTTATTTTGTTTTGGGTTTTGTTATTTTGTTTTCAGTTTGGTTAATTTGTTTTGCAGTTCACGGCCACCGTACTCTCTGCATCATCTTCATGTCTTTTCCTGGGTGAGATTTTGTGTCATTAACCCTCTATTCTCAGCAACCTGGAAGAAATTAAAAGTCTTTACCTTTTAATGAACACGCACCAGTTTTTTGAATATTTCCTGGGAATGGTCCTGCACTACGCATCATCCCAGTACACTACCACATACACTATATGGATAAAAGTATTTGTCCAAACCTGCAGTGACATTGTATCCAAATACATAAACTTCCACATGGAGTCGGCCCCCCTATTGCAGCTGTCCTGTGGTGTTTCTGTGGGAATTCGTGCCCATTCGTTTTGTAGAGCATTTATAAGATCATGCACTGATGTTGGATGAGAAGGCCCGGCTCGCAATCTCCGTTTCAGTTCATCCCAAGGGTGCTCGGTGGGGTGGAGGTCAGGGCTCTGCGCGGGTCAGTCAAGTTCTTCCACGCTAAACTCATCGAACCATATCTTTATAGTCCTTTCAACTCATGTTGCTATTAAATTGTGACATTATCTGCAGTGCCTTGAACCTAACATAATGTAGACTCAAACACTTAGCACTAGCTCCCTGAAGATTCAATGCAACGTCAATATCTTTTTCTGCATCTGCGTCACTCTCAGATCAGTATGAGTCATTCGTATTTAAAAAAAAAGGAGTACCTGGGAAAAGTTGCGGTTGGACCCCAGGCGCGTACTCTCGGCCTGCGATCTCTGAGGGTGAGGGAACGCCTCTGTTCTACCCGTCTGTGGAAACAAACAGCAAACATATAGGTTAATGTTATGGAGAAAGAGTAACACAATAACATTTTCACTTACAAGATGGCGTGGGTGTCTGTATGAGTCGAGGGGGAATCAGCTTTTCCCTGAAATTTACACAGCATTATTCATCACCATATGACTCATGAGTTAAAAAAATGCTAGATTTATGAATGAGTCTTCAAAATGGCTGCAAGGAAGAAAATAAAAAGAATGCCGACAGATATGAAAGGGAGGCTTTGTCCACATAAGATGATTTCATCTATATAAATAAAAGAAAGGTTTTGTCTGCAAATTGACCAGAACTCGCTCTTTCAATTATATCTTCATGTTTCATACAAAGTTTTCTGTCTGTACAGTATGTCTGTATATCTGTCCAGTCAGAATTTGTCACAGCATCACGCAAAACTGGCTGGACAGAATTTAATGAAACTTTGGCAGTACTTAGTTATTTGCCCGAAGTTAAACCTGTGCCATGAAAGAAATCAAAACGTTGAGTGAAAAGTAAAGTTGTGAGCAGTTATGTGCCGGACTTTGTTACAGCATCGCGCAAAACTAGCTGGACATAATTTTATTGAACTTTATAGGCAGCTAAAGACTAAAGACTAAATAAGTTACTTTCTCAATGTAAACAAACACCTGCACCAATAGATATTAATTAGAAAAGCTAAACTGAATATTTTTTCCGGGGTTTAGTTAAAATTTTCACAGCAGAAATAACAGCGCTTAAATGGTATAAGTAAATTTTAACACACTGGACTGATTTTTAACACAAAACTTAATCTTTATCTGATCTACTTTCTCTTCTGTGAATTTCTCATCTGTGATCCACGCTCCGATTACCAAACAGGGAGTGTATTTGGCTGAGAAATTATTTTTAACTTTAACCCTTACTAAAAACTCTTTTCCTGTCAACGAAAGGTACTTCCACTAATCATGAATGTGTATGAACGCTAAACTTTAATACTGACAACCTTTATTGCAAATTCAGTTGTGCAAAAAGCTAAGTTGGTTTCTTGGCTATGCAGAGAAAAAGAACCAGCGTTGCATTAGTCTTAATCGTAAGGACAGTCTGCCTGTCGTGGTGACAGCATATGGACAGACTAAATGCCCCAGTAAAGCTGGGCACTAATCCAACTGTCACTCACTAAAAGTTTTTTTTCTGGCACAACATGATCTTTAGAAATATCACGAGGGTTGTGTTAAAACAAAATGAAGTGCAACTATCCTAGGAAAATACTTACTACAGTATTACAGACATATGCCAGAGGTATGACTCAAATAGACTGAACATAGTGTGATGATGTTATCCATGTGTGCCAAAGGGCTTAAGTGGATCATGCTCGCTTAATCCAAGTGATCATGTACTTGTCTTCAAACATACAATGGAATTTGGCTTGGGGTAGATATCTGCCCCATGGGGTAAATTAGAATGAGAAGTTAACTTAAGGTCACGTTAATAGGCACAAAGAGTTTTGTATAGAAATTAACACCTATGCTGATCTATGTAGACAGGTTACAAAAGTTTTTTTTATATATGTTTTAAATATTATGTGAATGTGTATAATTCATATTGTAGCTATTAGTGCCAATAAGTTTTGTTTATTTTATTTTTTTTATTCCTAGTCTTTCTACTTTAAAGTATGATTCAGATCAAGGTGACATTATTGATAATAATGCCTACTTGTTTTTTTTGTTTTTTTTTGTATTGTTTTATTTTAAAAACACTGGTTATGCACTAAACTCATTTGGTATCCCCAGGAATTCATTTTAAAAACCTCTGCTTAAAAAACAATGCATGTTAGGTTTATTCTGTTAAAAAATTGCTCCTGTTTTTAAACAACATTACAGGCAACGAACTATAGTGTTCGTCTGATTTAACTGCAGTTTTAGTGTAAACCTATCTATAATAAATCTATGGACTGTCACAGAGCCGTCTCTTCCCTCAAAGAGTCAACTAAATGACCACTATACTGTTAAAGTATCCACAAACGTTTTAAGGTCACTGATTTGTAACGTTCATTTAGCTTGAACTAATAAATCTATCCACACGTCAGAGCCTAGGCAATATTTCCATCGTACAAGACTTTACAGTGGTGTGGCCATGGTTATTTGAGGAAACACCGGACATAAACATAAATAAACCACAACAGCTCTGACATGAAACTTGCAGCTGTGTTACTCCGAGACAACTTCACATGGCTCTAAACCATCAGGTTTATGATAGCACATAACGATCATATGTCCTTTTGCCAAATATGTTCCTGCACATGTCTTAGGACTGTTACTTAATCAGGAGACTCACTGGAGATATATCAGTGAAAGCTGAAAAATAGAACATGCATGCACAGAAAAAAATAATAATAGCACTGGGACACATTAGAAGTAAACCATTCTAAAATTAAAAGATCATTCATACGCACAGCTTCAACACACTATTGGAATACTGTATGTTTTATGCATCTAACTCAAGGAACTATCGCAGATTTCCGAATCTAGATTTCATCCATGCACAAGGAGAGTGCACAATTCAAGCATTATGTACAGCATCATCAGCAAAAGAGGATGCGCTGAAATGATTTATAGGCTGACAATCATCTGATCTGTCTCTTCTAATGTTCAGGTCACTCAGGAGTCATTTCTGCACCAGGAAATTCAACCACAAAAATATGTTTGCATAAATTATAGATCTGACATGCACTGACATACAGTGTAGCGCTCGTGCATGGACGATTCGTGCATGGGAAGAATAATAATTTAACACTATATACATGCAATCATTACCTTGCTGTTGATTTCAGGAAACATGTTATATATTTTTTTCCCTTTACAACGTGGATCTTTAAATCAAGGTATATCAGGAGAAAAGAAAATGTCGATTAGTGTAAAAGCCGTTAAAAGCGTTGGAGAATCGGCATCCTGGTGTTGTCACGAACAGAGCAACGGGGGGAAAACTTCCAGCCTCCAGCGTTCAGCAGAATAAAGGCAAGGAGGGTTCCTCCAGCGCGAGATGAGGCAAAACGCACGCGCGTAATCGCGTTTCAGACATGTGCCACCTGTCTCGAGAGTCACGCCGTCGCTTCACACGTAAGTGGGTTTATTTTTTTTACGTCACGCGCGCGCAAATCCACGCGCAGAAATCAACCAAAGGGCGCTCTTTTAAACGAGCGTCCTGTAGGGCGCGCGAGCTGTACGCATTTTGCCTTAAAGCGCGCGTGCTTCACGCACTTCGTCGTCAGATCACATTTTCCTCCGAGCGCCTCCTCCACTCCTCTGTACTCTGCTGCTGCCCAATTTCTCCTCCAGACTCAACTTTCCAGCCAGCAGTGAAACACAAAGTGGCAAAAATCTTTCTGGAGAGAAAAACTACAGTACACTGTATGGGCAAAAGTTTGTGGACACCTCACAATCCTTGTTGAAGATCTTATTCCAAAAGACACTAATGTTGGGATGAAAAGGAGGCTCTAGTTCCAGGTCACCCCGGTGGGGTAGAGTTCAGTCAGGGTATCCAAGTTCTTCAACTCCAATCTTAACACACCTTGTCTCCAAGGAGGTTGCTTTGTACACAGCTGCATGGTCATACTGGAACATATACAGGAACATTTTTGAGCCTCTTAGTTAATAATCTATATAAATAAAAGAAAGTTTTTGTCTGTACATTGGTCAGAAGTCTCTCTTTTAATTATGTCTTTATGTTTCATACGTAGGAGGACACAAAAGCAGTCTCATAAAAGTTTCTGTCTGTATGTCAGTATGTCTGTCTATCTATTTGTCTGAATGTCTGTCCAGCCAGATTTTGTATCATATAATAAATATTTATCTATTCTACTTTTAAAAATTTTTTATCAGTGATTCTTCTCCGGTTATTATTTATTGTATTTACCACGCAGGGAGTGTATTTGATGAAAGGAGTACAATTTATACCTTACATAAGGTATAATATACTCAAACTTACATTAAACTTACTCAAACTACATTACTTAATTAAAATGTATTAATAAGTTAGGCAGCGACTTCTGCTGTACAGAAAGTTTATGAGTCTGGGTCCGCGGCTATTTTTTTATGTTTGCGGCTAAGTTTTCTGTAAATGTCAGTCGGTTTTACGGCTTCATTCTTCTACTGATGAGACGACAAGTCCTGGTTTGACTTGAACATCCCTTATACCATAACCACATGTGTGTGTGTTTTTCCTGTATTGGACCCTGTTTGTTTAAAGTACTTTCACAACTACATACTGTAGTTTTTTACATAAATTTATCTAATGACAAGGTACCTTATATTTAGTGTTAAAGTGGCACAATGATCTATAATAATTTACACTTTAGCAGGCCATGTTGAAATAATCCTCCATTTTCCATTTTCATTTTAAGGCCCCAGGTGCCATGGTCATCAGTGTCATATAAAGTATTTTGGCTCTTATCAGCGTCTTAAACATGGTAACTTGAGCAGACTCTAAATTGTTTTGCTGTGCCAAAGAGCTCAGATGTTGATCACATTCACTGGATGCATGTTGTGTGACTGATGGCATTACAGAATCATGAATTTTGAATACTAGTGTATTTTCAGTGATCAGCATCAGGATGATTCTTATGGTACTTCTTTCTATCTTGATCTCAAATAAGGAATAATGAAGTTTAGATTAATTTTGTTAACATTTATACAAATGAAATTATAAGTACTGTAAATATGAAAGCCAGTTCCACCTCAGCAAATGGGAGGGCTTAAAAATGTGAAATTATGTGAGTATTTTCAAGGGAAAATTGTCCAAAATAGATTTTTTTCTCGCCCAAACATGACCCTAATTCTGTCTGGTCAGGCCTCCTAGTGGTGTATACACCAACGTCTACAGTCTGACTGTTGTAAAAAAAATGACTTCCCTTTAAAGGAAATAGCACCGACATCAAGTAAAAGGTGTATTTGGCAGATCTCATTAAATTATTTGATGCTCTACGATTTATAAAACAGATAACCCCAAGATACAAACCAACACTGATACTCAAGAACATAAAGGCCAGATTAGACTTCACCCCCCCCCCATCCCCAAAACAAACAAACAAACAAAAAAAAACTATTGCAGTATTGTTGTAAAGACTCTCGAATTTAAGTCAAATACATCTTGATTGCTCCATTTCAAATCCATTAGCATGTTGTAGTTAGTTAGAGGCATTTGGGCCCAATCCCATCCATATCAACTTAAGGAATTTTTGAACAAAATATTTAAAAACTGTCGATCCATCTTGTTGCATCCATCAGCTTGATCTTCCCAATCATGATATCCTTTTTCTACTGATCATTCTCTTCTTATTGTGTCACCAAAATAGTAGTATTCTTCTCCAACACCACCGTTCAAACGCATCAGTTTTTTTCAAATCTTCTTGTTCTTTTGGTTGCTCAACTTTCACATCCATATTACTGCTGAGAAAATCAATCTTATTTAATCAAGACTTAAGTCTTGTACAGAGGCTGAAATATGAAAATTTACCTCAATTATTGTGCTTGATTTGTTAAACAATAGCTCTTTCACTTTTAAGAAATGTATCCCTAAAAAGGAACAGCTGTGATGTTGAAAGCATTTGGACTTTTCAGATTAAAATTATGATCATGTTCTGATTTCTTGTGCTTCAAAAAGCTTTCTGACGAAACAAAAAAAGAGTCAAAACATCCATTCGGTTTGTTTAGTTAGAATAATCATTTGCATATTTTTAGCTCATATGGTTTGGTTTCCATGTGACACGTGTGATTTTCCGCTTCCTACACAACAGAAATGATTGCTATTAAGAGATATCTAATAGTTGTTATGATTAAGTCTAAAAAACAAACTTTCAAAGAATTTTCCTTTTTACCTACGCAGTTCAGAGTAGACTGTTGCCTACGGAAGATGAATCACAAGCCACCTCAAGGAACAGAAATAGAAACAAGCCATGAACCTTTCTTTGCCACACACCTTCTCTGTATGAGAGTCTAGAGCTTGTGCAGAAATGTGTAGGCAGGAAAGGAGACAGTATTGTGTACAAAGCCCAAAATGACTCACAGACAACCACACACACACACATACACACACATACACCAAGCTGGCCTGAGGAGCTGAATCTGTCAATAATGTACTATGCCTGTGTTAATTTGGGAAAGTCATCATGTCTGGAGAGAAAACAGCTTAAACTGAGCAAGTAGACCATTATGTATGTCTGCTATTATATGCTAAACTGTAAATAAAATGATCGTACAGTATGTGCCTGAAGGTCTACAGCAAAGTGGAGACACTGACTGGAGAGATAAATGTGGGCTGACTGTTATGGGAAATAATCAATGAAAGACTGTGTGATGTATCTCATGCAATTTAAATAAGGAAGCGTACTGTATATGAAGCTTATACACTCCCACAGAGGTAAACTGAGTATGGAAGTATAACTGCCCTTTTAAAAAAAAAATGTAATTATTTTTTTTAGCAAAATGGCACGTTAAATTACATGAACCGAACAAAAAGGTAAAAAATTTTCTGCATTGATCTGAATGGGAAAAAAAAAATCCTTAAAGCATTTATGATCCTTAATTTTTTTTTGGCACTGCAATTGATTGTGGTTGTATATTTCAAATGAAAATGCAATATAAGTATTTACAAAATCGATGCAAAAATATTGACCTTAATACATTGCTGTTTAAAATAATTTTTTTTAAATACAATTTTCATCATTTTTAAACCTCACAAATTCACAAAAATTCAGGTATTAAAATTAAGGTTGACAAATATCAGGTGGAAAAACTTCAAAAAGTCTTCACATTCCGAATATCACAGGAAGAGCAAGGAATTTCCGATTGCTGCGGTTCATTAAGCAGTGTAAAGTCAGTGGAAATAGTTGTATGGCTAACAAGACCTAGCCATATCAAATTTTAATTTTATTATATAAACATATATAACCTACAATTTTGAAAGATAAAGACTTGTGACTGCAGAAGCTTCAAATGATTCTCGGCTCAACTTTTGAATGCATTTCTACATGGAACGAGGGTTGTGGACTTTATACTGATTACTGGCCTTCTACTTACATTGCAGGTGACAAACTTCATTGCAGGAAAACTAACTGACCAAGAACTATTGTAATATATCATATGCACCTCAATTTCGCTTTAAGAGGGACTTGAAAAAACTATCACTTTAATATTCTTTGCCAGTGTTGTAGCATTAATGCCAAATTCTTTATGCATTCAACTCTGTTTAAGGAAATGTAATGTAAAGTATGGAGTATGAAGTAGACACTTTAAACTTTCTACATTTATAGATTATAATGTTTTTTTTTTAAATCTTAAATACAGTATAATACCTAAGTTCCTTGTTTGAAAATTTCGTCAAGCTGAATGCTCTCTCAGAAATTTGTCTTACATAGTGCACAGGAAGAGAAACATCTTTACAAAAGGGCATTAGAGGCTGTAAATGTAAGCGATTTTCCCCTGCTACTAATTGCTTCATAAATTGAGACCAAGCTGAGCAAGCTGTAGGAAATCCAATGAGTCAGAGGAGAAAGAGGCAGGGTCTGGGGAGAGAGGGAGCGATGGATAGAGAAATGTTATGAAACAAAGAGTTTTAAATGTGTCACTGATCATTCTCAGGGTTCTGATTACATAACCCTGAGGTACTCCAGTGAGCAAAGCAAGCAGGGATGATCTGGAATGCTTTCTCAGCAAAATATGGCTCAGTGATAATGACACAGTGGTCTAATCCGCAGCAAGCACGTAATCTTGACACATGTTCATCCTACAGTTGGTGTAATCAGCTCCCTGATTGGTTCTGTATGCAAACCAACCAAGACAATGACATTGGTCAGAAGTAACACCCATCCTGTAAGTGATTATTATTAAAACTGCATCCATGCTAAACTACTGTTCTGTTATGGGCTCATATTTAAGCATGGCAACAGCTTTTTGCTCATTATAGCTCACTAATAGCAACACTGAATTATTGTTGATTTCACTTTATTGTTAATTTTCTAACATTTTTATCTTTTTACACAGAAAAATCCAGAGTGAACAAGGAATATTTTGTGCCAAACTTCTTAGCATCTTGTTCATGTCAATAATAAGCACTATGACGTCAGTCCTATTACGTCATAGTCTGTGAAGTGCTCTTTTGTATATTTTGTAATGTCGTTAATGACAGTTTCTATAGTTTTGCTCATTAACATTAAATATGGTTGCCTTTTTTTCTACATCTTTTTTATTATTATTATTTTATTATTATTTTATTATTATTATTATTTTTATTTTATTATTATTATTATTATATAATTGCTATTATTATAAAATATAAAGAATAAATCAATTTACTTTGTGACATCCATTTACTTTGTGTAATACAGTAAATTTATATATTTAAGCATGAAGAATCAAATCACATGCAATTTTAAGTTTTAGAAAACCGTCTGATGAACCTTGATATGTTTTAAAATAATCATTTATGTATGCAAGAGTCTTACGTCATGGACTACTTAAGGAAACCTAGACTTGAAACAAGCAGAAAACAAGGCAATTGTATAATAATTACAATAATACTACAATACAGTTCTCTGATTCAGTTCTACTCAGCTCAAAGTGATTCTGTGATTGTCATTATCAAATGTTAAAAGAGAAAAAATCACCAATTAATCGTTAAGCTTAAAGTCAATAATTAAATTACTTAAGGAGTTTTTGTCTAGGGATAAATTTGTTATGAAGCCAAAATTATGATTAAAACATGAAAAAACATGCAGCAGGTGCTCGTATCATCTCTAATCCAGATGTGGTGCTATGACACAGCAAAGTTTGTTGGTAACCCCAAATGGCATTTTTTTGTTTTGCTTTTTACCTCTGGCTGTACTCTTCTGTTCTGTCGGTTCTGGCCTCCCCAGCAGCTCCAAAGGAACTCAAAGCCACAGCAGGTTGATGAAGTTCCATCTTCCCACATGACAAGGCTCCCAGTCCATGCTGCTTCGGCCCTTGGCTGCCCTCACTGGACACTTCGATAGCTGACCAATTAACTCAGCTGCACCATGTTTTAGGAGTGAACAATTTCACTCCACCCTAATGACTGTGCATCTCAACACCACACTCACATCCAAGACTTCCTTGTCCTTCTAACTGCCTGATCAGTCCTCCATTCTGAGATTCTGATGGTGCAATGAACTTGACAAAAACCTCAGCTCCTCTTCGACCTCACATGCTCTGCTCTCTCTGTCTGCTCCAGATGCCTGGCTCTGCCTCGGGATGAGATGGGCAGATAAAAGTGCTCAGGAAACTCAGTGACGTGCAGCGAGGGCACCACAAGGGATCCATCCTGAGCCGGAGACTGAGTCGCGGGAGCTCTCAGTGCCGTCTTCCTCTTCCTGCTCGAGGGGCGTCAGGGGAGGGTGGGAGAGCTCCTTTAAGAGCCCACAGGAACAGCCATTACAGGGTCGTCCTGGTTCCCAGCTCTCTCTCACCCTCCCTCCCTACTCCCGTCTCCTGGAGACGGACCTGATGGGTCCTGTCATATCTTCTACCCCTTTGCTGCTCCTATTTCCCCAGAGACACAGGCAAACATCTGCGAGGTGAGGAGATGAAATCCTATCCACTGGCGAGCAGACACAGGTTTCGGGCTCTGCCGCAGCACTTAGGTATCTCTAGCACCCGGAAAGCATGAGAAAACTTAGCGCGGGCCTTTATAATGCAATCTCAGCCATTTACTAGAGGTATCAAATTCGCCTCGGTGGAGTCTTAGAGGATAATAAGAGGTGTGTATGCACCACTTAAATGGGTCTGAGTAGTGGTGGTGAGCTGAGAACTGTCTCTAGTTTTTTACTGTCCAGGCCAACTTAATATAAGCCTTGACTCATGTCATGTTGTGTAACATGTTGCTAAGAACAAAAAAGACTTATAACTATCAATAAAATACAAAATGTAAATAACTGTCAGAATACGATGAACAATTACAAATACACTTCCACAAAATGCCTAATGCCTCTGACTACCTAAAATCCCAGCCACTTACAGGAAACATTTACAGCAGGCAGCACATGCCAAAATTCCACTCAGAAGCTTTGCTGAGCTAGACTAATCTAATGCTAACGCTTACACTACTGTCAGGCTGCTGCCAGCAGGGCGCGGCCCTATATTAGTATCCTCCACTAAATGACTGGCATAGCTCCTGGGCATCACAGCATGTGAATAGGGTTTTATGCACACAAGTGACAATAAGGTCACGTTATAACTGGGAGAGAGGCTTGTGAGAGCGTCTGGTGGCTATGGGATCAGTCATGGGATACAGGCAGAACTGGAGGGGCTGAAAGCTTAGACAGATCAATTAATATATGAGCCTTCCAGCTTGGCCTGATATTTGAGATCAACGTTTTTGTTACATTACCAACGTTTGCTTTCAGACTCATTAATTCAACCTCACGTGTCTAAGGAGGAAATGCAGTAGCAGAGCGATGCTGAGAAATTTCAGACATTTAGGAATAGAGTATATTTCCAAATGTACGATTCTAGCGTTGAATAAGTTACACGTTAGATAGTACATCACAATGTATATTATATTGTGCCTTAATCATTAAAAGGTCTCATGTAAATTCCATCATGTGTGAGAAAACGTGACATGTCTGCCACCAATCATATCTAAAAATGTACGAATTGAATTAATAAATAATAATTAAATTAATAAATAAATGAATGCTACTAGCACTAGGACAGCCATGTGCTAATGCAAGTAAAGGCTCTTAAGTTTTAAATAGTCAGGGTCAATATGGGGGCAATATTTGTTTACTCATATGCATTACCAAATGAATAGTAGTATAGTTTTATTAACATCCACATGTCTGTTGCTTAGTTGAATTACCATGTCAGGTGCCAAATAAAAAGGAAAAAAATGTGGAGACTAAAAGTTAATAATAATAATAATAATAATAATAACAACATAATCAACATGATTTCTTTCCAAAAGATCCTCAGTTGGTGTTTTGATGGTTTTTCCTTATTTTGATTTCTTTCCACATTGCAAAATAATGCTGGAAACATCCAACATATGCAATAATCTCCTTTGATCAGTTGATATTAAGATGTATCTTCTACTTACTCTATGCTCTGTAAAGTCTTCATAAAAGCTCTAATCTGAGGTGCTGTTTGTTAATTGGTGATTTCTGAGGCTGGTGACTCTAAATGAACTTCTCCTCTGCAGCAGAGGTAGGTTTTGGTCTTGCTTTTTTGGGAAGGTCTTCATGAGAGACAGTTTCATCATGGAGCTTGATGGGTTTTGTAAATGCACTTGACAATATTGTTCTTGAGTTACCTTATGCCGTACTGTATGTGTCATTTTAAAGTTTAGAAGAAAATCCAGGATTAAAATAAAGTCTATATATACGTGTATATATATATATATATTCACTTTTCTTCATATAGCTTCTTAAAGTAAGAAAAAGGCTCTATAGATCTCCAATGGGATTCTACTTGGATTTCTGATTGGAAGTTTCTGCAGAGAACATTTAAAGTTTCTTTTACAGGACTAACGAAATGAGGATGGAAGATGGAACCTTCTTTTTTGAAGAACAGGTTCTTTATGGGTTCTTTACGAAGATAAATAGTCCAAAGGGAATAAGAAGACACAAGCTATGCTAGCAAAATAGATAAATAAATGCTCTCTCATCTTAACCAGATTTATTAAGGTGTTTTCCTTTAATTTGTTACCTACCTGTATAGCTAAACAGTACACTTTTCTCATATTCAGATAAGACACTGTTCCGATATACATCACTATAATCACAATTAGAAGCTGTATTTTTACATGCCTATCATATTAAAATTGCAGGTGTATTATTTCAGTCAGGAAGGTTTTATTTTAGTATTATCGGTCATTAAAAAGTAAAAAGCAATAAAGCATGCAATCCAGAACTGAAGTTTTATATTACTGATCCACACCAGATCCCACATCCCACTTTTACCTCCAGTCTGCTTTTCTCTCCTTCCTTTTCATCTGAGACGACCCATGGGCCCATGTCCGGTTTATTCACCGTGAGGTGTCCACTGTGAGCAGCAATGAGGACGCCGTGTTCCAAAGCACTGCAGAGACTAGCGATCGGTCAGGTACAGAAGAAAGAGTGTGAGCGTTCTGCACCCTTGTCAGCAATCAAACTGGCTGGTGTTGACATGCCTGACCAAGACGAAGGGGGCAACCTGAAGCTTGGACAGTGAGTGATGGAGGCAGGTGCAAGTGGGCCATCATGTACTGAAAACAAGGAGAGAGAGTGTGTGTGTGTGTGTGGGAGAGAGAGAGTGTGTGAGTTTTAGACATACTTTCAGGTGTTAAAAAAGCAGTCAGTCAACATATACAGACATGCAAAAGGTAAATAGACACCATTCATTCCTATTCTTAATATTTGTCAGGGTTAAAAGGGGCTTCCCCTTGGCCACACGTCTATAATAACCAAGCTGATGAAGACAACTTATTCCTGTTCTTGGGCTAAACTGGAAATCAGGTCATGACATTTCTGGTTGCTCGTCTTAGCAACAGTCCACCCCCAGACTTTTTAAAAATTCAGAAATTTCTTTGTACAGTAATTATTAACTCAAGACACTCTAGTAAATGTATACTGTATATTTAAATCTAAAAGTAACTGTTTACTTCTTGCAAGTCTGTGTATGAATAATACAAGGGTCATTCAAGTCAAACCGGGACTTGTGGTGAAATTTCTGGTGAATGAAGGCGTCGACATTTACAGAAGACTTCAAGCACAAAATACGATGATGAGACTCTTAGTCGCAGTGAAACATTTAATGGCACAAGACTCCACTTCTGTAAATGACGATCCCAGTTGAGGTAGAACGTCTCAGATAGTGACGGATAACTTGTTCACAATTTGCAGAAGAGATACATCTGTCTTTAGGAACTATACACACAGCCATTTACCAACATTACAGGAATCAGTCCTGACTCCACCCCAAGCCACATGTTTGGACCATTAAAGGAGTTCCTGGGAGGCCAGGATTTTACATTCACATTACAGTATTTGGCCGACGTTCTTATCCAGAGCGACTTACACATCTGAGCAGATGAGGGTTAAGGGCCTTGCTCAAGGGCCCAACAGTGGCCACTTGGTGATCATGGGGGTTGAACCTGGCACCTTCCGAGTCATAGTTCAATGGCTTAACCACTGAACTACCCCTGACCCCTAATTTTTGACATGAAGCAGGAAGTATGATCATGGCTCTGGTGTACTGGGAGAACTTCCTAATTTGATGGTATGCAAAAACCATTGAAACGCTGGGAAAAGTGCAATCAACTGCATAGAGTAGCGGGGGATTATATAGAGAAATAAAGTTTTATTATTCTGCATCAAATGTCCCAGATTGACATGAACGTCACGTGTACAGTCCCAGGAGTTGGAGAAGGCTAACAAGATTGCATCACTTGTTTGAAAGGTTCTTTAAGGTTTCTTATTTCACTGAGAGCATTGCCTAAATCTGTTTATTTTATTTTTGTGATACACATTTTAAACCCATATTCCTTATATCATTCCATTGTGTTTTATTACTATGACTTCCCTAAAGATCTTTAATGAAATTCTACAGTACAGTATTTCACTCAAATAGTGTCAAGCTCACTCCAGTACATTTGTACACATCTTTATTTGACACCTCCTTATAGGTTCCCATTAGGAGACACTGGTGTCCCTTTGGGACACCCTAGGTGGCATTTCATCATGTTTTCTTGCACATGTTGTAGTGGCACCGTAGAGGACGTTTCATCACATTTTTTTCACACAGCCCCCACCCTGGGGGGACATTTCATAAAAACAGTTGCCTCAGGTCTTGCTTTCTGGTTTATTTTGTATCAAGATAATATAATTTCGTCAATTAGTTTCCTCCATTAAGTGAATTAACACTTTTAGATTATTAACATTTTAACGCTGGTGTTTGGTTGTGACTCTGTTCATACTCCCTCCAACTATCTCAGTTCAGATAGTTGATTTCTGTTCAGTTGGTGGAAATTGGAAGTCTTTACCAGCACTTTAACAATTACGCAATTGGACTCTAGTCTGTCTGGCTTATAATTCTCTTTTTAAGTGTGAATGTAATTCAATCTTTATCTCGCAAAATCATTTATAAGATGATGTCAGCTCGCCTGTTAATGCGTTAAATTCATAAAATGTGCAAATCCAAACAGAAACCAAAAAGGTACTGTTCATGTGGTGCTAAAGGAGGGTAGAACAGAGTGCTGGAGCATCCCGTAAGGTAAATGTTCATTTTTTAGACTTTTATTCAGTTTCGGAGTCTATTTTGGGATCTCTCAGGAATATCCCTTGGATGGAACACCAGTTCATTGTAGGGCACCATGCACGCACACACACACACACACACACACACACACACACACACACACACAAATAAACATTGGGCTTTGGAGTTTAAGCCAAAATCTGAATACAGATACGGATAGTTTGAGCACTAAACAGATCCAGTTACAGATACACAGTGTTCTTGTGTTACACCGCGAGACTTGTGTATGTGGACTCAGACAAAGCCATGCTCTCATTACCCCTGGGTCACTGTGTAGCCCTGCAAATCCAATTATGCCTTGCTATGGTGGGGAAGCATCCCAGCTGGTCCACATTACCGTCCGTGACACGTCAAACATGGACAATGTGCCTTAAAATAGTACAACAGTAAAGTGAGTGACAACCGGTTCAAGATAAGTTCAGTGCACTACTGGATTCAAATTTATTAGATACAAGACACCTTGCCGACTTATAAGCATAAAGTCCACACCGCACGAACAAACTCACTTTCTTAATTAAATCCTTACACTTTAGGGTGAAAGCAGGGTGCAACCTTAAACGGTGCCAAGCTCACTCATGTAATTTTGTACACATCTACATCTTTATTTGACACCTCCTATTAGGCTCCCATTAGGAGACCTCGGTGTCCCATTGGGGAGGTCGGAGGACGCGAAACCAGTCTAAGAAAATGATTTCCCTGTCTGTCTGTATGACTGTATGTCTATATGTATGTATGTATGTTCAGCATCACGCAGAATTGGCTGGACAAAATTTATTAAAATGAATGTATTTAGGTATTTGCCTAAAGTTAAATATGTGGCATAAATGAAATCAAAACCGCAAGTTTTGAAAGCGTACTGGCAAGTGTGGATGCATCTTAAATCGATCGCTAGACAGAATTTATTGAAACTTTTGCAGTAGTACTTAGATATCTGCCTGAAGTTTAACCAGCACCATGAAGTGAAATCTAACTGTTGAGTCAAAGTAATGTAATGAACAGTCATGGGTGGAATTTAATAATCTACTGTAAAGTAAGTTACTAATAGGCTACCTGCTCAATTTTAACAAACACCCGCACCAATAAATATTAATTAGAAAAGCTAAACTTACTGTAGTTTTTTTTTTTAAGTTGTTTAAGTGAATTTTAACGAGATATTTTAAGACAAAACTTTATCTTTATCTGATCTACTTTTTCAATTTCTCATCTGTAATTTACTCTCCGATTACTGGACAGGGAGTGCGTTTAGCTTCCGACAAAAAAAGTGCAACTTAACCTAAACAAGGCATTTGTACTCAACCTGACAAAATTTTATTTCTTTGTATTGTAACAAGTTAGGCAGAGAGTTGTGCCGTACAGAAAGACTGTTCACTTTAAAACAAATATTATTATAATAAATATGTTAGCAAGGATAGGACAATTAGCCGTATACATGCTAGCAAGGAAGGTATGCAAAGTCAATTCATGCATTTAAGTTACATAAGGTTGTTGGCTAGATTAAATATGGAGGGGGTTGTTGGACTTTTTGTTGGAGTTTACATGTTCTCCCCGCGCTTGTTGGGTTTCCTCTGGGTACTCTGGTTTCCTCCCACAGATTATGCTAAATGGCGTTCCCAAATTGCTCATAGTGTGTATGTGTGTGTGTGTGTGTGTACAGTATGTGTGTGTAGCCTGCGCTGTATTGGCACCCCCACCAAGCTGTACCCCTTGTGCCCTAAGCTTTCTGGGATAGGCTCCAGGCCCCCCGCCACCCTAAATAGAGGATAAAGCCTTATAGAAGTTGAGTGAGTGTTCAAATCCTTTCTCATCTGCTAACCCTGTAACTTTATTTAACACAATCTAACAGGCTCTCTATTTTTACACAAACTCTTCCTCTATTTCCCATGTTCTGTGTATATGCATGTGTGTGTGTGTAGGCGTCTTTGGCCAAGGTCATAACTATCTAGCCTTTATGAATTTCTGTAACATGAAAAAAAGCTGTTGTCATGGCAATCCTTCAAATGCTAGTAATATTTCCATATGACTTTATAACACGAAAACATGAAAATTCACAGTTCATCCAAACTAGACTTGTTCGTCCTTGTTTTCCCATCACCTGAAATGAGATAGAGAAAAGGAATCCATAAAAAATATTTGATTCACACTCTCAATATTAGGTAGTTTTTAGAGAGTATATCACATTTAATCACTGAAGAAAGAGCAGCAGAGACCAGCATTTTCGCCAAAAATCAGGCAAAATTAAGTGTAAAATGTTATGGCACATGAATTATGATACAGATCACTATTCTGAGATTTCTTTTTTTAGCGTAACCCCATAGTGTCAACAGCATTTACTGTAGTCATCCATTTTTTGCTTAACTACATCTTAAAATCCATACATAAGACCTGAAATTACCCCAAGCGATCTGAGCATTGGAAACAGAAGATATAACTTTATCTCTAATCTTATCTCAGACATCATCCACTCCATAATCACCCCCTCTCCCCAATCCTGGTCAGATATACTGTATATAATATCTTATGATAGAAATGATTCTCACATTTTTTCCTTTTTAGAAAACTTTGTTTTAATATCAATTCTATATTAACTTTCTGTCATGTTCTTCTCCAAGTGAGGAGTTAGAATATCCAAATAATCTGATTAAAATTAATATAAGTTTTTGTAAGTGCCAGGCAAGAACTTTTAGCAAAACAAAAGGGATTGTCTAAATTGCTGTAATAACATAACATTTAGAGATTACATGGTAGGTTTCCTCCAAGTGCTCCGGGTTCCTTCCATAGTCCACATGCAGATTAGGCCAATTGGCGTTCCCAAATTGCCAGTAGAGGTACCCTACGATGGATTGGCCTCCTGTCCATGAAGTACCCCGCCCGTGCTCAACCTGTCCCTAGGAACAAGTCACCACTGAGGCATAAGTGAAATCACATTCAAGTGGAGTATCTCCTTCCTGTGGGAGAGAAGTGAAACACTATCAGGTATGAAGTTCATCAGGGTAATGGCACCCTCACTGAGACCAGCTTTGTGGGGGATTTGGCGGCTCAGTTCCTTGACGTAAATCTGTACCTCCTGCTCTAATTACCCCTGTGTTTAAACTACATACTGTATAATGCCTTATTTCATCTGTGAGCATGTCTGGGCATCAGAAGCTAAGACGCCTCCACAGCTGTCTGCAAACTTAATTATAAATAATAAGAGTGGGTCCACTAGGGGGCAGCGTTAAACATGATTAAAAAACATTAAAAAAGACATTTCTACATGAAAGTATTGTGTTTCACAGTTATAGAAAAAGATTAGGGCCACTATAGAAAAATATTGATTTTAATCTCTGACTTCTTTTCTTAAACTAAAAGAGTTTAAAAGTAAGAATTCCGAGAAAAAAGTCTCGGAACTCAATTTTTATGGTGGCTTTAAACCTCTTTTGTAGATTGTAGTAGGGAGAACACAGGCAAATAGTGAAGCTATCATAAGCTGAATGAATTGTGATGATATGAATAACTTACATTATTCAATCTATTTACTGTCTATTTGTCTGTATAGCAATTACTCAAAACAAAGTAAAATTTAAAAAATAAATGAGAAGAAGCTTTTTCTGCTGTACTGTGTTGACTTCTCTTACCTCTTTCTTTGTGTTATAGCAGAATTACAGTTTGTGTACATACAGTGCAGCTATGCCGAACTATAAACCTTTTTTTATAAAGTGTAGACTGGAGCAGCATTGTTCTAGCTTGGGGTGGTGCTATTTTTTAGACCCAGGAAAAATCTGAACAGAAGCTTTAAATAAAGAATTTGGGATGTTTCGTTACACTATTGCAAAGTGCAACTTTATATAAATTGTTCCTATTTGGATAATTTGCAATAAAGCGATTGTTATCTATCTTGCACTAAATATTACAACCTTATTCTTTAAGTTATACTATTATTTAATCTTTTCATAGTTAAATGTAATTTATTTAATTATGGGATTAACAAAGTGTGGATCTTGGTGTTTATTGCCTCACTGTCACAGATCTATTCTTGTTTTATATTCCTGCTGCTACATATTTTATGGTGTAAATAAATAAATAGATAAATAAGCAGAAGGTGATTAAGTGTTGAGAGTTCTTCTTTTACAAACAGATGGGGTGCTGCATACTCTTTATAGCACATCCAGAGAATCACCATGGAGAGGCCAAATTAGAAATAACACCTCCGGCAGCAGAACCCGTATCAGTCTCAGGATGCATGCCAAAGTAGCAATGGTTTCCATGGTAGCACACTTTGTTAAGGAGTCAGAGTTTTAAAGAGCCTTTTTTTCTACTTCTCCTTTTTTTATTTTAATAAAGTCCTACAAAAATATTCACAAATGTTTGCGATTACATAAGAACAGACATCATCAATGATTGTAGTGCTTTCATGCCAGTGTGATTCATACTGTTCATGACGTTGACATCAAAACTAATCACGTTAACCAGTATGCAATGCAGTATGCAGTACACAAATCCACAGGTAGTATTTTGGTTTGTATGACCTGCCTGCAACATTTTTTTAAAATCTTTTTTTACTTAGTTGATCCTATTTCCTAAAATAAAAACTCATTATAACCAAAAAATCAAAAACCAGTTTGGCGGTAAAATTTTATTTTTGCTGTTTTGAGAATTTTTTTTATTATTTTTTAAATCAACCAAACGATACCAAACAACTAGGGTATATATTTCCTTTTTGGAGTCACAATTGTAATAAAGAGCAAAAATACCTAAATATTACAGTATGTCAAATTGTATGCATATTCCATTGTAAATCTTGTGTAATTGTGCAAAACGCTATAACTCCATGTGCAAATTGGAACAAGGAAAAAAAGTGTTGGGTTTTATTGCGCACAAAACTTTTTTAATTACTAAGATTGTTGGGGATCATGAGAAACATTAAAAACAACCCAAAGACTACAGATTACAGCATCATCAGCCTTTATCTTTACCAGTTTCAGTTTCAATTCCGTAGTTGAATCATACAAGTGTATATGCATCCATGATCTCATGAGGTTATAATAAAGTTTATGATTGAATTTTGATTGAATTGCTTGTCACATGCACGTTTACTGCTTAGGCAGCAAGCTGGGGTCAGCCCCCAGGGTCAGTCAGGATACAGCGTCGGATCAGATGATGGTTAAAGGTATTCTCAAGATCTCAACAGTGGCAGCTTGGCAGCCCAGGGGCTTTTAAAGGGGCATAGACCCTCTTTGTTAAGTATGTAATATTGTGTTTACACAACATCTATATTGCATTGTGTTCCATTTTACTGAATATATCACAGATAATAAATAAAGCATACCTGTAGTCCATAAATAATGGGGTAACTGCTATGACTGCATGGATATTAAATAAGGCATACCTCTAGTCCATGAACAGTGGGGTAACTGCTATGACTGTAGCAGAGTGTAAATGACCTTTTTCTGGGCTTTAAAGTTTTCTTTAGCTCCATTCATTGCATTTAATTCACTTAAACATTTGCCAAACTGGTTGTTTTGCTTTACTGATGACGTGACAAAGAAAAGCGATGTGATTGGCTTTTTATGACATATCGTGTTTTTCTGTGTAATATGAAAATTCCTTGTTGTGCTTCGCTGGAACATTAAAATACTATAAAAGGTTATTTACTAGTTTTGTTAAAGATGACATTGTGTGCCAAAGGAAGATAATTTTCCAGAATGAGTAAAAGTAAAGTCTGAAAATGTGCATCTTGCTGTCAAACTATTTGTGAGTATAGTACAATATCGCAGTCTGCTCAGTATTCTGGGGCAAATAAAATATACTTTTAGTATATTACAGTACCATAATATTAATATTAATATGTTGTAAAAAAAAAAAAGAAGTTTTTTTTTATGACAAAAATTAGACAAAAAACATTGAGTGTAACATTTGGCTTTATCTACAGTACATGTCCATGAAACTGACAAGCCAGTGGGCCGTGTGACAGCAAAGGAGTTAAGGTGCACATTGTCCTTGTAAGACGAGTGAATTAGACAAAAAGTCTTCACAGTTGGAATACAGGGTGCATGGTTACAGACCTTCTGAGGAAAGCATGTCGTCCTTGTAAATCATCCCAGTGCACAAGCACAATGGTGTCTAATGTTTGTTCAAATGATGAAAACTTCACACTGATTGGTGAGCAATCAATCCATTTTAGGATCTTCTTTTTATCCGTGAAGGAAGGTTAAGGTTTTTATTTATAGATTTTTTTATTTATTTAAGACATCAAGTCTTCTATTTAATAATTAACAAATCTAAAATTTTGTCAAAGTAAATCTTATACGGTGCCCTAAAAAAGTATTTGCCCCCTTCCTGATTTTTTGGTTTGTTTTCATATTTGTCACACTTAAATGATTTAAATCCTTAAACAAATTTTAATATTACACAAAGATAAACCAAGAAAATGTAACAGATTTTTAAAATGATGATTTTATTCTCATTAAAGCTGTTCAAAGCTACCTGGCCCTATGTGAAAAATAGAAACCTTAATACAATCTGTCTGACAAAGTTAAGCATGGGAAAATACTTTAAAAAGCAACATGATATTGAAAATTCAGGGCTAGATGAGAAACCAAGTAATTGACATGTTTCAGTCTGGAAGGGGTTACAAAGCCATTTCTAAGGCTTTGGGACTCCAGCGAACCCTGGTGAGAGCTGTTATCCACAAATGGAGAAAACTTGGAGCAGTAGTGAATCTTCCCAGGAGTGGCCAGGCTACCAAAATTACTCCAAGAGCACAACAATTCATCCAGAAGCTTATAAAAGAACACAGAAAAACATCTAAAGAACGACAGGCCTTGTTCAGCCTGATTTAAAGTTAGTGTTCATGTTTCAACAATAAGAAAGAAAGACGGCAAAAATTCCATCCATGGGACACTTTCAAGGCAAAAGCCACTGCTGACCAAAAAGAACACAAAGTCTCTGCTTATATTTACCCGAAAGACACCTTGATTATCCCCAAGACTTTTGGGGAAATATTCTGTGAACTGATGAGACTAAATTTAAACTTTTTGGACAGTGTTTGTCTCATAAATGAACACAGTATTTCATGAAAAGAACATCACACCAACAGTCAAACATGGGGGTGGTAGTGTGATGGTGGGGTACTGACCTCACGTGGCAAAAATAGGTATTGCATCCCAGAAAAAAACTACTGCCTACGAATATACGTATCGGTGTTATTTAATAAATAATATTTAATTTGAATAACAATTTTTAATGCTTCTCTCGAAGGCAGTCTTGTTTTAAAATCTATAAAGCAAAGAAATAAATTTTATACTATTACTTTCACTTTAAACATTGAATCTTAAAATGTAATAAAAATCAACCTTTCCTAATATACAACGCACGTTCGTCACAGGCTTGTCGCGATACATTTATCCAAAAGTTTAGCAATAGTGTTAAATAATAAAGATTATTAAATAATACATGGTATAAATTATTTTACTACCAGTCTGTCTACACGTTAAAGCATGATGCAATGTATAAGATAAACAATTCTAGATTATGATGTGTCGAAAGTCCGGTTACCAATATATGTTGAAGCAAGTGATGAGCCTAGAGTTAGCTTGTTTGGAATTTTTGTTCCACCTTAAAAGATGCAACTGTAACACTTACCATCTTGTGCCCGTAGATGGCGCCAAAACGCTGTTAAAATCTGGAAGAAAAAAAAAAAAGCCAAATATGACAAATGCATGTGAAATAAGTTTTATGAATTGTATAGTTATTCACGATATTATTGTATTATTAGACTGGGTTAGAATCCTACAGCTTTCTACTGATTAATATTATATTAAATATATTTTTATGTGCAATTGTCCGATCTTTTCCATCCATCAATCAAGGAAACTGAAGTCCAATTAGGGACCAACTAGGGACTGTAGAGGCCAGTGGTGATTACCACTGTATTTATTTTCACTTTATGACATGGTAGACCCTTAACATACACACATGCATTCACACACTCTTGGCAAATTGGAAATGTGTTTGGACGGTGGGAGAAAACCGGAGTACCCTGAGGAAACCAACAAAGCATGGGGAGAACATGCAAACACTCCACGCACAGTTGAACCAAGACCCTGTATGTGCGAGGCCACAGTGCGTTACACCTTTTTTTACACTTCATATTTTAATAATACATTACACCTAGTTTAATACATTTTTGAACATGAGGAGATAATGACATTAAACACTCACTCACTCACACAACTTACTCATCGACTATACCACTTAATCCTGTATTCAGGGTCGCAGAGGGCCTCGAGCCTATCCCAGGAGACTTAGGGCACGAGGTGGGGTACACCCTGGACAGGGCACACATACACACACACTCATTCTCACACTACAAGCAATTTGAGATGCCACTTAGCCTAATGTGCAGTTCTTTGGACTGTGGAAGTAAAACGGAGTACCCTGAGGAAACCCACCAAGCACGCCGAGAACATGCAAACTCCATGCACACACACACGCACTCGAGGCCTGGGAAGTGCAAGGCCACATTGCATTACACCTTTTTTTAAAATACTTCATATTTTAATAATAATTGCATCTAGTTTTATACATTTTTGAATATGAGGAGATAATTACATTAAACTAAAAGAGCAATTTATCTACAGTTGAAAACAAAATATATATATAATACAAAAAAATCTTGCAAAAAATCCTAAATGTTGAGTATTTATAAAAATACAAAATAAACATTATTTTTTATATTTGCATTTGTGCTATTTTTAAATGAAACAGAACAAAGATTTTATTTCCATTTCAATGCAAATAACTTTTTATGTGATTTCTTTTTACTCTTTTGCCCTCTAGAGGTCAGATACGGTCAGTGCATGATATTTTAAGGTGGAACGGAAAATAAGAAACTGGTGAATAAGAGGCTAACTTCAGCCTCGTCTGTCAGTAAGTGTACTGTATTTACTGTTAAACGCAATATGGTATATTAACTACTTTACTTAACTTTAAACAGATTCGTGTTATGTGTGCGTTTGTAGAGACTGCATGTTAGATAGCTTAAATTTAATGCAGTAGTGGGATTAGTTAAGTTAGCTCGTGCCAGGCTCGTGCTAGTGTTGGTTAGCTAAGGTGTTACAGCTGTAATATTATTGGTTTTACTCTTTAAAAATTAAAATTGTACACTTCTTATAAACGCATTATGTCATTCCATTGCTTGTAGTGTTTTATATTTGCACACATATTGCATGTTCATATGCACTGCCATCCTGTGTGTGTGTGTGTGTGTGTGTGTATACTTCTCCAAGCAGATGGTGTGTAATGCATCTGCTCTCACATTTTAAACTGAATATATTAAATGCATGCATTTCTCAAGTGTATAATGACCACAGGGTATGTGTGTTGGTATCAGTGTTGACAGTTCATTTCAGGGGAAAGTCATGTGCATGCTAAACTGTCACTAGAAGTCGCCGCATGATGTCATATTAACATGCATATTTATTTGCACACACGAGGGTGTAAAACTGGTGGAATGTCTGATCCTTGAAAATCGACGTTACCGACTTGCGGAAGAAAAAGACACATCTGTCTGTGTGAACTGTACACACAATCATCCACCAACACCACTTGCACATTACAGGAACTCAGCTGGGAGTCATTGCCACATTCCCTGTATAGTCCTGACCACATTAAAGGAGTTCCTGGGAGGCCAGCTTTTCATGTGAAGCAGGCAGCCCAATGATGAGAAAAGGTTTTAACTCGATGGTATCCAAAGGAATTTGAATAATTTGCTTTTGTTACTGTAAATGAAGCCTGGAATAGAGTTTAATGCAAGGAAATGAAGGTTAAGGTGAAACAAACAGCAGTCAGTGGTTGTTTGGGAACAGCATTAATCAGTGACTGGCAGTTGGCAGTGTTGATTCTGATCAGTGATTGGTTCTCTAATCATTGGTTGGTTTTTTTGGGAACGATTCGGAGCAATGATTGGTTCCTGGGAGCGAATAGTTGTTGCTTGTTAGTAGGGATTCTGACAGTAAACTTACACACACACGCGCGCGCACACACACAAAAAAAAGTTGGCTATAGTTCCAGTAATGAAAATATGATGCAGCTAAGGACATATTATTATAAACAGAATGAGCAGCTCACCTCTCATATCCTCTGGCCCAAGTCGTTTGTTCTTTTGTCACGTGCCTCGTTCAAAAAGAACGAATCGTGGGTCATGAACGACCCATCACTAGTGCTCAGTTAATGGGTGTGATTTCATTTGGTGATTAAGAACATTAGCTTTCACAAGCACACCTCTGTCAGTGTTTACACACCAGTAATCAGTTGAGAGAACCAGCTTTGTTGCTGCTGTGATCTGAGCTGAAGAACTGCATCGAGTGCCGGACTATTGCTGATGTCTGCTTACAAAGTCATTAGTTTATGTTAGAAAAGTTGCTAGACTTTTTAAATAAAGTCACTCAATGGATCTAAAATATCACATCATCAATAAGCAATGTGATGTCATCTTCCTTCAGCGTGACCTCTCCGACCAACAGCAGTCATGTGACCCAGACGAAAGGAAAACAATCCCTCAGAAACAGATTCAATCTGTTTGTCCAGAAGTTTTTCCAATGTGTTTAGCATTTCTTTTTGTTTCCCTTCTGTTTCCAGGTGAAATATGAGGAAAACCAAAGGGAAAGCGAGCTCTACAGAGAAAGAATTTGTGTTTGAGTTTAAGGCGGGAAGAAATCACTGTGTCCTCAAAGTGCCTCTACAGTTTCCCGTTCAAGGCAACGTGAACGATCTGCACGGGAGACTCATGCTGCTCCACAACATGCCCTGCTTCGTAGAAAAGGGTGAGAAGTCGCTCTTCAAGTACTCAACAGTTCATCATAAAAAAGTCTAACCTCTCATCAGATCCATGCACAGATTGATACCTCAGGTTTTCAAGCTGCATGCATGCAAGTCAAAAGTATCGGCCCCCTGCATGAAGTCTAAATTGAGTGATATTTTGGCTTTAACAAATTAGAGATTTATTTTGTATTGCTTAACTCTCATTTAAAACTGCTTATATAATGTGTTAAAGGGTTCTGAACCCAGTTCCAGTTATTTCAAATCTCCTTAGTTGTTCTCTTTGTTTGATGCAGCCCAAAAGTTTGACCGTTCCGTTCTGTTCCCCTTGTTTTCGTATTTCCTGTGTGATTTTTGCAGACTTGAATAAATGAAAAAAGTAAGGTGTTTTTTCACATTTATTAAAAATAGTTTTGTTTGAAAATGATAAGCAGCAAATAAAAAAGGAATTCAGTCATACTGCATTTAGCTACACACTTGTGGTTTATTCCAGACTTAAAGAACAAACTTACTGCGTTCATTGAGAGAGAAACGTTAGACGATTACGACCGGGAGGCTGAAGCAGCTCTACAGAGGATCGCTAATGGAGAAGTTGACATTAATAAACTGAGCAACCTGTGGGCCAAGGCCTACACCGAGGTAAGAGCAATACAAATGCTGTGAAATACTGTAGTGTGTTGGATCTTCAGTGATGTTATTTGATTGAAATCATATTGTCATGGTATAAAGCGATCGGTAGCTACCAGTCCCTGACTGCAGCATGTTGTACCCGGGTTGAGTTCTCATATCTGATAGGTCAGAAGGTGGTGATTCAATTTCTGTAACAGCAGCTTTGCAAGTTTCACCAACTGGAGGCCAAATTGCAGGTTTATTAATCGGCCAAAAGACAGGATTGGTGCTGATTTTGTTTCTTTTATGTTAAACATAAATAGCCATTTTTCAGTGTTTTCCCCCCCATGTCTTGTAGTGTCCGTAACCACATCAAATGCATATTGCCATATCTTAACAATTTTGTATTTTAGAATAACACACTTTTTTCAGATTTATGTCTTTTCATGTGAAATCTAAATTGGCCAAGTTTCAACTGAATGACAGTTAAGACCGTTAAAGGATTTGAATTCAAAAAAGTAACTGACACTACAGACATAAAAGGGAATGAAACTGTATTTAGCAAATGTGTTTCTTTTTATCTGATAATAATCTAAATGTGTAGCATTTTTCCAAAAAAAACCTGAAACATGGAGTAAAGAAGCATTAAGTATTATAAAAATGTTGTAACATGATCCTATCTGAAAATCCTCTTATTCACCTATGTAAATGGATGCCCCTCATATTTAGACTACTAGATGTGCCTGCGGCTTCGTTCGCATGAAATTTAATTGCATACTCGTACAATAAGTGCATTTTAAAAACTGTACAGCGCCACAAAATTGGAATGAACTACAATTTTTACATGTTACCGTCAAGTGCACAGAATAAAGGGGTGAGATTGCTTTATTAAGGAGATTTCAATCACACACTCATAAATGCGTATTAAAAAATGTACAGCGCCATCTGTTGAATTTTGAGATGAACTAATGATTTTTTCAAGGTTGATATTTTTTTAAAGTTATGAGGCTGTTTCCCATTAAAATTACAAAGTAGCTTATCTTCTCTTCCCGTTTGTGATAAAACGAACTCTATACAATATGTTACCTCAAGCTCGGCCAAATACACCTGTGACCTCATTACATTATGCGTGCAAACAAACAAACAAACAAAATTTCCAAAAACCATTATGATGTGTTCTATTACTTATCTAACATCACCACAAATTATTCTTCTGCAAATATCTTCAATGTACAGACACGCCAACTTTACAGCTTTATTATATGTATAGATTCTACCGTGTTGAATTCAGGCAGTACTGTATGTGTGACAACAAAAACGTGACACCCACTGGACGTGTCCAGTCTTTGCGCAAAGTCAAGACCCTAATATTAAATAAAGAAAATGTAAAAAGCAGAACATGTCTGCCGTTCGCAGTGACATTAATATTCCTATGCATTTAGATTTAGTAAATCATTTAGCATGTAGTTTTAAAATGATTTAACAGCCTCACTGAGTACTCGTGTGGTGTTTGCTTTTAGACCACACTAGAACACGCCCGACCTGAGGAGCCCAGCTGGGACGAGGACTTTGCTGATGTGTATCATGAACTGATCCACTCTTCGGCCTCAGAGACATTACTCAACCTGGAACACAATTACTACGTCAGCGTGTCCGAGCTCATCAGTGAGAGAGACATGGAGCTCAAGAAACTCCAGGAGAGGTCAGTAGTCCGTAAAGTACTGGTGCCTAGGATCCTGGGTTCTTTGATGTTTCTTAAGATTATGGCTGTAACTTACCTGTTAGTACTAATAGAGGTGGGACTGGTTTTTTCATAGAATTTGAAAGGCATGTTGAGGACATGATTCAGAGGTTAGAAATCTAGATGGTCCCCCCTATATGTCCTCAGCTGTAAAACGTTTCCGGTGCACAGAAATTTTCTCACGTTTAAAAAGAGAGGTTATTTCTCATAATAGGTGTTAACGTTGTTGTTGTTTTTTCCCACCCATATAGGCAGGCAGTGGAAATGGACAAAGTCATGCAGGAGCTGGGGAAGACCTTGAGCGATCAGGACGTTAATACAGTAGCAGCGCAGCACTTTGACGCTCAGCAAGTAAGGCCACTAGACGCAGTGAACCATCGTCCATACCGCTAGGGTCGCACGGGGAGTCAATCCCAGGAGACTTCAGGGACAAGGCAGGGTACACGCTGGACCGAGTGCCAATCATTGAAAGGGCACACACATATACACAGTCATGGGCAATTTTGGGGAACGGCAATTTGCCTAATCCGGAGTACCCGGAGGAAACCCATCAAGCACACATGCAAACTCCATACACACAGAGGCGGGAGTCGAACCTAAGCCCGTGAACCATCACTTTCCTTTTTTTTTCATTAATAGTAAAGATTATTCGAAAAAACAGTTAGGAAAATGTCACCCAAAATTACTGACATAATATCCAAATAAAAATACTGCTAACAGTAGAGTATATGCTCAAGCACATAATAATTAACATTCAGACTATTAGAAGATGGAGATGAGTGCTTGCCTATTATTTTTAAAATGCACTTTTTTCTTGCACTTACCGTTCATTTCATGCATTTGTTTGAATTTTACTCCACTAATCATCAGCTCGAAAAATCACTGACCTTACCTTTAAAGAAACGGATTGATTAAAGTTTTGTAATAATACATTTTGCATTTACTTAGACTCAAGAAGTCCTTGAAAAAAGGAATTAGACTTTTATTTATACACAATATACAGTACTTTTTGTACAGTAATACAGTAGCTGTCGTGACTGTTGTTTAGGTTTTGGAGAACAAGTGGGCCAGTGAGCTGAAGCAGGTAACCGGTATCCAGAAACAAGAGTACCAGGAGTGGGTGGTTAAACTACACCAGGACCTTCGCAAACCTAACAACAGCACCATCACGTAAGTGAAGTTCAGGACGACCCGTGAACAGAAGGAAATAAAAAAAAGGATAATAAGGATGTGAGGATAATATACATCCTGTTAAAATGTGATATTTGGGGTTGTGTTGCAGTGAGGAGATTAAGGTACAGCCTGGGCAGCTGAGCGAGGCCGGTGAGTCGGGGACCAGAGTGTTCGAGGAGCATCGGCAGCTGGAGGAGAGCTTCACCATTCATTTAGGTATTCATTTACTGTATACCAGACTGTACAAAATGCGATAGTATGTCTTTTGTATATGTATTGTTCCAGTTCAATGTCAGCAGGTCTCCCATGTTACAGTATATGTTGCTAATATTTTCTTAGGTATTTTCCTATCATAAGTCAATTCTGCTATAATATTTGCTAACATAATGTCCCAATAGAAATATGAAAACCTAATAATAGGAATGAACATAATCCTAACCTCTATTTCCAAATCTATAAACCTAGCTGGTTCTATTTAAAAGCAATATTCAAAATTGTCATTTAAACCACAGACTTCAATTATAAGGAAAAGGCAGCGACCGTTGCCATATCCAAACATTTACACCCTGCAAATATGTCCATACATCAGTGGTTTATCCATCATGTCGTTTTCCATCTCTGTGCCAAACGCTTCAGGGGCTCAGCTGAAGACGATGCACAACCTGCGGCTGGTGCGGGCCAACGTGTTGGACTTCTGCAAGCACAGACGCCACGGCAGCGGGGGCAGCGTCAAGCTGCGTCGGCTTCAGACGGCGTTCTCGCTCTACTCGTCCTCTCTCTGCGGCCTCGTCCTGCTCGTCGATAACAGAGTAAACTCCTACAGCGGCATAAAGAGAGGCACGGCACCTCACTCTACCACGTCACTACACATGAACCCTTTCACACAGCCAAGTGGTTATAGATAATTACATATATACTTTATATAACATTGGATTACATAGAAGTTCAGTTTAGGTGTACTTTTCTATGGACAAACACTTTGTAAATACTGTTTCAATTTATTTATATTTTACAAAAGCATAGCAGTCATTTTTTTTAGCATGACATGTGCTTTAACCTCGGTCCCTTGTTCCTGTTAATGCAGATTTTGCCACCGTGTCTCAAGAGTGCACAGATTTCCATTTCCCTCGGCTTTCCGAGCAGCTGGAGGTGGTCCAGCAGGTGGTGCTCTACGCACGGGCTCAGCGCAGCAGCAAGCAGAGAGAACAGCCGGGTGAGTGACACAGCAACTGTGTGTGCGAGAGTGTGTGTAGGCGTGTGCGTGGGTGTGTAGTGGATTCCCCCTTTTTCAGAGCACCCACCTCTGCATTGCACCATGGAGTATCCAACTTCACGGGCTCCGCAGGGAAGTGTTGCGTTCCCTTTGCCTTGTGCCAGCAACAATGAAATACTATCCAGCTCTTTTCTGGCTGTCTAAAGATTTCACCAGAATTCTGTGCACCCTGTTAGTCACAGACTTTTGATCAAGTGAATTTACTGTCGACGTATGGAGCTTGTAAGATGATGGATGCATTTAAGCATGAATTTATATGCATATACACATTTTGTTTACGCACCCAGTTCTTAGTTATAAATCAGAAAAGGAGTAAAATACAACAAGCTGAGCTGGTACAGAAGAACTAACCCAGTCAGCACTTTTGTTTTGCAGAGATGCCCAGAAATGGGAGCAACGATGAAAAAAGCAAGAACATCGAGCGAAACCCTTCTAATATCCTTCCCGGTAAATTTGTCCCTCAAAACACATTTTACTCACGTCTTAATCACTATAGACAAACTTAATTTTTTTTCTCCCTCGGCAGGCGAATTCTATATCACTCGTCATTCCAACTTGTCCGAAGTTCACATAGTGTTCCATCTGTGCGTTGACGACAACGTGCGCTCGGCAAACCTCACGGCACGAGACCCGGCCATCATGGGCCTGCGCAACATCCTGAAAGTGTGCTGCACGCACGACATCACCACCATCACCATCCCGCTGCTGCTCGTGCACGACATGTCTGAGGTATGACCGCAGCGTCCCGGGATACACTGGTCGTTGTGACGTCTCAATTGTAGGATGTACTTCAAGTTGCCAGTTTATTAGATACCATTTTCATCTAGCGTAAATGAACAATTTAGATCATATCCTGCTTTTGAATACTGACTACAAGTCAGACCAGTTTAAGTTTCTACCAAAGGTTCAGTTCACATTTAATGCTTGAACAGGAGGGTCACATGGTGGCTCAACAGGTATTCTTGATGCATTTAAGCCCATGACCCTGCGTTACTGTCTGAATAGAACTTCTGGTGTTTGTCCTCGATTACGAACCGACTGATTGAAACCGGTAAGGCTGATTCAAACCCACCTGGTCCTATGTGAAAAAGTAATTGCCCCCTTGCTAAGTCGTGAATGAACTGTAATTTTTTTGAAGGCAGAGTTGCCACACCCAGGCTTGATTACTACCAGACCTGTTGAATCAAGAAATTTGAGTGTGACAAATATTAATATAGAATAGTGTTCCATTTAATTAAGTACTAGGATAATAATAGGGTTATATTTATCAAATAAATCTTCAAAAGAATGAGCGTGATGCTTGTATTTGACATCCAGAGCTGTGACCGGTGAGAGCCTGAAGTGAATAAGTAACTTTAATTATTTATTATTTTCTGGCATAGAAGCTAACAGTTCACAGTGAACATCAAGCAAATGCAGCTGAATGGCAGAATGTGACAAAGCCTGACTGTTGCTCGAGCTACGTGACCACTTAAAGCACAGAATAATTACTTTAAAAATGCATGCGCTCTTTTCCAGTCACCTGTAAACAATCTATTTTCCCCCAAAACCTATTTTCCCAATGAAATGAAAAGCACATGGAGGTCTGTGAAACATGGTTCCTTGTCCTGTGAGCTCTATTAAGCTTAATAAATTGCGTACATTTACAGGATTAGCTGCAGAAGCTCTGCTACAGAAGTCGTGCTGATTCATGATCAGAAATCCAGAGCCTGGCTAACTAGGGTTTCATTGCTTATCCTCACACACACACACACACACACACACACAGGTCATACATAGTATCTCAGATTCCCCATCGCAAAATAAAACAGCTGGAGAAAAAAAAATTAACACCAGCAAGGTCATGTCTGATTTATTGTTGCTCACATACCAAGTCTGTGTGTTACCATTAATCTGACCTTAATTTTATCTCAGCCGTTCTGAGATACCGGGAGGGCCAGAATGTCCCTATCAAATTTTTAAGTAGGATTTCTTTTTTTATGTTACCTTGGGAAACAAAAGAAGATTTAAAGCTCAAAATGGGAAACTTGTACTAGATATTAATTCCAGCTTTGTTGTGTTTTATGTCCTGAAATGATGTGTTCGAGCCATAGTATTGACATGTCAGGACTCAGGACGCTGTTCTCTGAGATATAATACGAGGTGATATCAAAAAGTTTTAAGACAAGTTTTGAAACAGGCCACCAGGCACAAGGCTGCACTCAGTTACAGGGAGCAGTGGCTTTCATAAGTCAGCGTGCCAAAAGACATCACCCTGTGTACGGCTGTGCAACTGTTGCTATTCTGAAAATGTGAAAACTATTGTGCAACTTGTGCATGATGGTCGTCGGAGATCAATCAACAACATTGCTGCCATTTGTCGGAGCAGAAGGAACATCGCGTCTGAGAATTCCCGTGAATTGACCTTTTTTTTTTTTTGTCGAGGATCATTATCGGCGACGAAACATACAGTGGGAGTATGGTATGAGCCTGAGACGAAGCAACTGTCTGAAAAAGGCGAGGCAGGTCTTCAGCTCGTCTTCAGTGCATGGTCATCGTCTTTTCTGACATTTGCGGCCTTCAATAGCGAATTCTACTGCCATGTTTTGAGGCGTCTGTTGGAGAACATGCGGCGAAAGCAACTGGATCTTCTTTTTTAGTATTAAAATGTTTTTTTGTTTTTTTTATTAGGTTTTTTTTTTCCAAGTGTTTAGTTTTTATTTCCTTCCTCATGATGCTAATTGACAAGATGGCGAGAGCACAGTGCTGGGAACCATGGTTACAAAATCCAGACTCTGGATGCCCATTGAGATGGCCTGATATGAGAAATGCCGGCTCCTTATAGAGCAAAGCATGCTCAGACAGGGCAAAACCAGTGGTGTGGAGAACCACAGTCATTTCCATTCAGTCTACTTTAAAACATTGTACAGTATTCATCTTCAATTCTGTAAGCTGATCTGCTCACATGTCTCCAACATGTATGTCTGAGATGAGACCGTATGAACATTTTCCAACCTGCATTTCTGACAAACAAAAAAGGAAGTATATTCTGTATAGAAGGTCTAATTCATGATGACAGCCTTAGTATTTAGCGACATATCAGTTAACTAAGCATGGTTAGGCATTCGTGGTTAGACAGGGTCATGAAAGAAAGAAAGAAAGAAAGATGCCTAGGTGACTTTGATGTCTTGCTCCAGCTGTGAATGTGTATGTTGCTATATGCTGCCATGTCATCTTATCCCAGGGTGTTTTTCCAGACCAGCATTAATTAATGAATAAAATGTCCTTTTGAATTTCGAATACTTTTAAACAATTTATTTACCGTTAGTGTGTGCATTGCATATCAGGGAAACTGTTATATTGAAATTAGATTTAAGCTGTTTCCTTATCACTGGATATGTATCTCATAGTGTTAATGTCAGTCTGTACTGTAGCGTCATCAAAATAGATGCAGCGAGAGTGAAGAAAACAGATGCTAATTCGTTCGGAGCGTTTCTCCTCTGGATTTTGCTAAGACCATCATTTGGTTCAGAGTTTAACCTTCTCTCTCCATAAATTTGAAATCAAGTCCTTGTGCTCTCACATTAGCTTGGGTCGACTAAATTTAGTCACTTACTTCAGCACATAAAGCCGAACGGATGTCTCATCTCTTTCTGCAGTACAGTATATAGCATACGGTTTTGCTGTTTTTATTACACAACATAGTCATGTCCTGTAATTTAGACTTTTTTTCCCTTTTTAAGTGACCCAGGATAGATTTAGCTGAAAAGTTAACACTCCCTGATCCCAGTCCAGCTGACCACAGACTGCTCGTAAGGAATACATTTACATTTACGGCATTTGGCCCTCCATCCTGAACGACTTGCATTTTATTTAATTATATACAGCACTGTGTATCAGAACAGTTGAGTGTTAAGGGCCTTGCTTAAGGGCTCAACAGTGGCAATTTTGGTGATGCTGGGGTTTAAACCTGGGACCTTGTAATCAGTAGTGCAACACCTGAGCTATTCCTGCGTTGTTGTTTTTTGTTTGTTCGTTTGTTTGTTTTTTTATCCAGATACAGGGTAGGCTAAACGTCTGTGAAAAAATAACGAAAAGCACGCTGTTGAGTTTTTTTAGCACTCCTTTATTTAAAAAACACATAATTGGATAATTAATGTCTTGTTGTTTGTTTAATGTAACTCAAAATTTTAGATATTTTATGTACTATGCATTAGTTTTTTACTGATAAAAACCTTTATTGCTGAATAACTAGAGGTTTTTTGTGTTTAAAAATATATTTTATGCATGTCTATATATAAAAGACATGATTATGTGTATATAATTGGGGGGGGGGTAAATTCCTGAGATGGCATGAGGAAGGAACATAGAGAGGAACAAGACTCATCCTCATTTGAGATTTCCAGAGAACTAATACATGTCAAACAACAACACCTACTATTAAGACTTCGCACTGTCCGCATACCTCAGCTTCTAGACGCTCGTGATTGGTTGGCGCTCTCTGTGATCAAGTCATCCTGCTGTCCCAGACAGCACAGCCAGTTTCCCTCCTTTGTTTTCCACCCTTGCATATCTGAGGTGTCCTTGATGTATGAACTCAATCTCCAAAAGACCCGACAAACTATTTTCTGTTGTCCTATTCTTAATTGTCTACGTTACACTTTTAGATTCTAGTGACTCCTGCATTTTATGGCTTCATGCATATGCAGTTATTTCTCATTTTTACATAACATGCAATTGCGAATGAGGACAGATACAGTACATAATGAGTAAACATGTACTGTATACTGTATGCTTCTAATTCTAGTTTAATCAAATAGAAAACCAGGCTTTAATAGGTGTTCCTTTAAATAAAACGTTACCAATATTGCTACATTTTTGAGCACTGCTTTTTGCCTAGAGTCTGTCACTTGGATAAAATTTAATATAAACTATATTATCTCACACTTTTCCTTTGTGCAGGAGATGACCATCCCCTGGTGCCTAAAGCGAGCTGAGTTGGTGTTTAAATGCGTGAAAGGTGAGTAAGCAAAGAGCACAAGGAGGATCTGCTGACTTTAGAGAACTCGCTGCCGACTACATGATTACTCACAGGGATAAGAGCTTCAGCCAGAAACTTTCAGCCTCATTCGTACGTTTCTTGTGGGTTTTCGCAGCAAATATGCAAGTGTTAATAAGGGTTAATATTTCAGAATATAATCTTCAAATCCCAGTTTGCTTTCTGTGTAAACAGATTGGATAAAGACCAGAGAAGTAATACTGAATTTAATTTTGCGGTCTAGTATATAAAACCTTAAAATCCTCCACTTCGCTCCTGCATTTAGGTTAGAATATAAATAAGAAGTACACGTTTGACTTTCTGCAGGAAAAACGCTGTGCATGCTGGAGAAAGAAATGCCGCAATAGTTATCATTTACAGTATGCATGCAGCCTACACTTTACTAACCACTTGATCAGACTTCCGGGAGGTTTCATTGCAACTACGACAACCCTAGTTCTAAAAAAAAAGTAGGAACAGTATTGAAATTGGCAATAAAACCAAAAAGGAGTCATCCGAAAAGTCATTATTTGGTCATTATTATATATATTATGATTTACCTTGTGAATTTATTTGTTTTTTGTTCCATTTTGCATTTGATAACGCCAGAGTCCAGGGGTAGCTCAGTGGTTAAGGCATTGGACTATGGAAGATCCCCAGTTCAAACCCCACAACCACCAAGTCATTACTTGGCCCTTAACCCTTACTTGGCCCTTAAATTATCATTTACAGTATGCATGCAGCCTACACTTGTGCAGGCAGGCCAGTGTAGCACTCTTACTCTGTACAGTATTTAGCAGCCATGCACGTGTTATCTCAACAGAATCCAGTTTGGCATTGTCCTGCTGGAAAATACAGGAATGTCTCTGAAAAAGATTGTGTTTGGATGGCAGTATGTTGCTCAAAAAAGAACATATTTTCCTGCATTTTAGGTGCCCTTACAGATAAGAAGTTCACCCATGCCACGGGCACTGGCACACCTGCATACCCTGACTAATGCTGGCTTTTGGCCCTGACGCTGATTACAGCTTGGCTGGTCCTTTTTAACTTTGACCCAGATAACATGACGGTTGTTGTTTCCAAAAACTATTTAAAGTTTGACTCGTATGACAACAAAGCACGTTTCCAGTGTAGGACTGTCTATCTCCGATGTCCAGGGACGTTTTTGAACAGTGTTGAGGAACAGCTCCCTGTAACCTCACGTTGGATTTGTAAATGAAGCAACAAATGGTGTTAATGGACATAAAGGTTTACCAGAGTGTTCCCGAGCCCACATCGTGATCTCCACTACAGAAGCATGACGGTTTGTAAGGCTGCGATGTCTGAGGGATCGGAGATCACGCGTGTTCAGTAGCGGTTTTTCGGCTGTGCCCTTCATGTATTGAGATATGACGGGTTTCGTTGAAGTTTTTGATGATATAGTGTACTAACCTTGGGGAACGTTATCCCGAAAGCAGTTGATAATTTACTGCCGTATCTGTTGGCAAATCGCGAGCCTCGCCCCATCCTTGCTGTGGAATGACCAGGCCTTTCTGTGAAACTTTATTGAATAAATGAATGAAATAAATGGATAAGGGAAGGAATTATTGTAGAAAGGAATGGATGGATCTCTCCTTCTTCCAGTTGCACGTTCCTGCAGTTAATGCTCAGATCATGCAGACACAGGTCAGGAGAACTTCACATCAAACTCAAGGGTCGACACCAGATGCCCTTCCTGACACAACTCCCAGAACTGGCACTCAATTGATTTTGTTTTTGATCCATTGATTGCGTAAAACACCAAATACTGTTGTTTGTGGAAACCCCAGCTATTTCAAAATTTCTTAAAATAGCTCATCTGGCACCAACGACCATGCCACAGATCCAAGGTTACGTTTTTTTTGATGTTTCATGTGAACATTAACTAAAACCCTTGCCCTGTGTCTGCATGGTTTATGGTTATTGGCTAATATAAATAATTGCATTATTGTGCAGACGATCTATATTTCGTGTTTAAGGCCAGTATTTTCTCATATAATAATTTACACAACAAAATTTTGTTACTTTAATCCACAAAATGACCTTTTGTGAAAATATCAAAATAGATTATTTCAGTCATTTTTGCTGCCTAAAGTCAAAAACACAACTTATCCAACTGTTACATAGAGTAAGTGAAATGTTAAGAGGTGTTATTTAGTTAAATACTGTAAAATTAAAATTATATAAGTTTTTTTTCTGTCTGAAACGTTCATGAAGTATTGTGGGGTGACAAGAGATTAAACTATTATGAATCACTTGGTATATTTGTAAAGCTGTTATATTTATAAGTTTATAATTAAAGAACATAAGAAATCTTTTAATCGAATTGTAGCATTATATTTAACGGCAATCTGAAAATGAGTGATTCGTCTTTTTCCTTGGTGAGACCAGAAAATCTGTGATTTTATTTTGTAGATGAAGCTGAGTGTCAGTGACCTTTAATCGTATGACTGTTACAGCTTTAACTAAGAAATGAAATGATGTCTTTGTAAAAGAAGAGCGTGTACCTTAGATCATTACAGGCTCTGAGACATACAGTACAGTACTACCGGAGAACGTGTCTCCTTTTATTCTATTAACACAACGAGCACAAGTACCACCCGGGTAAAGCTGCACCCTGGTTATGATTAGAATTATGATGTAAGATTGTATTTATGAGAATATTTGGAATAAAAATTGATAACATATAGACATATATATATATACTAATTTCCAGTATTTGTATTAAATTTAATTGAAAAAAAAAAATACAAACAGAAGTTTAATGGGAGAACTTTTCCATATTTACCTTATGAGAGAACTTTCAACTAATTAGTTCAGTGGGGGAAAAGATGGATAAAAAACAATAATAAAAGATTTGATTTGATTTAATTTAATTTATATAAATAAATTGATGAACCTTTAAATTGATGAAGAGCACCTGAAATACTGTAGAACGTCAAAATACCCGACTTTCACTGCTTCTCTTTTCAGATGTTGGAAAACCAATGAAGAGCTATTTCGAAACCTATTTTTATAACAGTTTTAAGATGGGTGTGGCGCCATATAACTAATAAAACCTCCCTGTTATTGTAATTCGGTCAGTATAGTTTAGTTTTATTTCAATTTACTGTCCTCTAACTCTGTGTGTTTATGCTGATCGAGACCGCTAGTGTGTGTGTGTGTGTGTGTTGCATCGTAATTCATAGTGTCACAGTATCTCTACATCCCTAGTAATCAGTAGTAAAATTAAGGGGAACTTTTTGCTTCTCTCAAAAACTCTGTTAAGAAGTGAAGGTCCTTCTCCCTGATTCTGCAGTTGTGTTGTGTTTGGATCATGGAATCGAAATGTTTTTTTTTTTTTTTTGTGTTTGCAGGCTTTATGATGGAAATGGCATCATGGGACGGAGGCATCTCTCGGACTGTTCAGTTCCTCGTTCCTCAGGTATGAACTTGGAAGCTCTCGAAGCAAACAAGTCTTCTGATTCTTTAAAATTTTTACTTTTCCCCCCTTAATTACAGCAGTGTCTAGTGCACTGACCCATTCCCTTTAGTTCATTCATTTGACACTGATGAAAAGAAATTCGGCACTAATCTCATCTCCGGCTTTAGCGCAACCTTTTCCTGCATGTCCTATGCTTTATTGAGCACCAGCTGCCACCATTTCTGTAATAACCTGGGAAAACCCGTAGCGTGTTCCCTCTCGCTGATAGACCAACAGGATAAAACAAGCATCAAAGGGATCTTTGACATTTGCAACTGGCAGTTTTACACCACGTCCTTTATCAAAATAGCACCGTCTAAAACTTATATATATACACACACACACACACAGTGGAGAAAAGGCAACTCAAAGTTTCAGCTCCCTCCATAAATATTCTATAGGATTAAGGTCTGGACACTGGCTAGGCCACTCCTATCTATCCTAATTTGCTTCTTCTGTTTGGGGTCATTGTCATACTGGAAGACCCATTCACGACCCATCTTCAGGAGTTTCTCATTCAAAAAGTTTGCCCATTGGCCACTCAATGTGGCAAAGTCGGTCTGCACCTTTAACAGAGAGACAGCCCCAAAGCATGATGTTTTCACCTGCATGCCTGACTGTAGGTATGGTGTTCCTAGGGTCATAGTCAGCATTTATCTTCCTTTCAAAAATTGCAGAGTCGAGTTGATGCCAAAGACCTCAATTGACTCATCTGACCACAGCACTTTCTCCCAATCCTTCTCTGTTCATTGGCAAACTTCAGGCAGACCTATACATGTGCCTCCTTGAGGAGGGCAACCTTGCAGTGCTGAAGGATTTTAATCCATGGCAGCGTATTGTGTTACTATTGGTTTGTTTGGTGACGGTGGTCCCAACTGCCTAAAGATCAATCACAAGGTCCTTCCATGTAATTCTGGACAGATCCCTTTTTTTCATGATCATCGTTACCTGACGAGGTAAACTCTTGAATGAAGCTCCAGGCCGAGGGCAATTGATGGTCACTTTGCAATTTTTCCATTCGCGAATAATCTCTCCAACAGTGTTTTCCTTTGCACCAAACTTCTTGTAGCCCACTCCAGCCTTGTGCAGGTCTAGAGTCTTGTCCCTGACGTCCTTTGGTCTTGCCCTTGGTGGTGAGGTTTGAATGGAAGATATATAACCTACACGCAACTAGTTTTTGTTAGGAGAGCATTCCTAAATTAATCAGTGTTCCACATGACCAGAATGTGTGAGCCAGAATTATTGTTGATTGGTAGAGGATCAAATAATTAATTTACTTACTAAATGCAAGTAATTTTATATAATGTTATAATGTTATTATTATTTTTTTTTTGTGGATTTGTGTAAGCATAGTACTGTGATTTTAAATAAAGCCGTACATGCAGGAATTACGATCCTGTGGATGGGAGCCCACTCCAGTCGTTCCCAATAACGTTCGGCAAGTAGAACGTCTGATCCTTAAAAAATCTACGGATAACTACTCACCAAAAGACGCATCTGTCTGTGGGAATTGTACACGCAGTCGTTCAGTTTGCACATTACAGGAATTCAGCTGGGAGTAATTGCCACACCACCCATACAGTTCTGACCTCGCTCTATTTCAACATGTTTAGGGCATTAAAGGAGTTCCTGGGAGGCCAGTGTTTCAAATGTGAATCAGACCAACTTTCTACCTTGATGGTATCCAAGCACTAATGATACACCGGGATAAATGCATTAGAGTAGCCAGGGATTATATTGAGAAATAAAGGGAGTTTATACTTTCATAACTGAGTCCTATTATTCTTTACATTCAAAAGTCTCAGTTTGACATGAGCGGCCCTCGTACAGTATGTTACAGTATTTTTAAAGCGTTATCTTTCACATTACTCATTTTCTGACGTGCATCGTTTTCTTTTGCACTTTGCATTCTCAGTGATTCATTATAGTAAGCACTTTGACTTTGCAACTTCTGCTTTATTTGACAGACTATATCAGAGGAAATGTTCTACCAGCTGAGCAACATGCTGCCTCAGATCTTCCGAGTCTCCTCCACCCTCACGCTCACATCGAAACGCTGAGCACAGACACACAAAGCACCAAAAAGGATCTCTCAGTTCACCTTGCAGCTCTTGTTGGATGAGCTGCTGTGAGTTGGAGATTAAGGAAATGTGAAATGTGATCATATTGGACAGAATGCGAACATGGACTTTATGAGCCTTATATCATCTTTTTTTCCCCTAATCTGCTTCAGCTGTATTATATCTGTGTAATCTTATTAAATTGTATTCCGGATGCGTAAAAAAATGTGTGTTTTAATGGACAAGAATGCCACAGCTGTGATTATTGAGAACTTTCTCTCAGCTCTGCGTATTCTAAACAACTAGTGTGTGTTAGCAAACTCTGCGATGACCTCCGGATATAGTAGCAGTCTAAGTATTTAGACATGTGGTGGAAAATGGAGCCCTGGGACATCTAGGGGGGCATGGGTCCATTCTGAAGTATCTGATTTGTTGCTTGGTGCCGAACTAACAGCCATGAAATTACATTAAGGTACTAGCGTCCAAGTTGCCCTGTAGTTCCCAATAGCGGGAATTTGCTTAAAATAGCTGTAACAGTGATTTAACAAACATGATGCATAGACACAACTCTAAAATCAGACAAATAGCGGCGGTGGCCGCTTGTTTTTTTTTTTTTACCTAATATTGAAATGCAGATATAAAATAGAAAAAAAAAAGTACATTTACAGTATAGCGACTTCCCCAGTGAAAGTGAAAGTGCTTTTACACCAGCTCTTTTTTTGGTTATTCAGATAATGTACACATGTCATTATGAACTTTTTGTCCTCTTAGGGGGCTTAAAAGTTTTAATGTAATAAAATGAATGATCGATCTAAAAATGAAAAGAAAGCTTCGAGCCACTATTAAAGATTATGACTCAGCAGAAATTAACTCATTCCTGTCATGAATGTCAGTATTAAAAGGCAAGACTCAGTACAGTACAGAACAGGTAGTAAGTGCTTCAGTCATGTTAATCCATCTTTCAGAGTGTACTGTAGTAATGAAATATCACAACTCAATTCGTAACCGTAATGTTATCTCATCATTACATCATGGGTGTCCATGTTTTGTTTGCTGATATATAATTAATAATAATAAATGCTTTTGAGTTTACCTGGAGTTAATGATACAGCTAAAAATGATCCCTGAAAAGCTTATTTAATAAGACTCCTTTATAAACATCCAACTAATTTTCTTCATAAACATCATACCACTCACTAGTGTGGACACATGGGATTAACGCATTTTAGAACCTTTGAAAGGTTTTATTCAGAACCTTAAATCTATTTTTTTTTATTCTTCTCAAAATAATGATTATTGTTTGATTTATGTTATGATTTACTGGGGAAATATGCACAATTCATAGACTTGAATTTTTGTAGTTGTTGTATTCACTTTGTCAATGTGAGCATATTTAATTTGAAACAATAAATATATATTTGGATTTTGTTTTTAATTAAGATAAAATATTGGATAATATTAAATATAAAAAATTCTGATTAGCAAAATGCTGCTTTTCATTTTTGCGATACTGAATCCTTGGTTATTAACCAATATTCAGTGGAATTGTTTAAAATTTTCCTTCCAAATGCAACCCATAATAGGAGGCAAAGTGTTATAGTTGTTAGCAATGCCGGGTCGAGGGCTCGATTCCCACCTCAGGTCTCCGTGCGTGGAGTTTGCATGTCCTTAGTGTGCTTGGTGGGTTTTCTTTGGGTACTCCGGTTTCCTCCCACAGTCCGAAGACATGCCAATCAGATTAATTCCCAACTTGCCCATAGTGTGTGCATGTGTGTCCTGTCCTTACTTTGATAAACACTTTCGATCCTTTACGTTTGTTACATCCAATCAAATTTTTAAATTTCTCCCCTAATATCTGACATTTAATGCTTTTATCACCCTGGTTCTGATTTCCAGAAAAAGAAACCTTGTAAGTATTACCAGAATCACCAGGAGAAGCTAAAATAAGATATTTATTGTATTAAATGCCCCTATTCACCTGTACTGTCTTAAGTGTATACAGATTCACAAGTCCGCCATTAGTGAACTTGAACTTGAGGTAATGTGTTTTTGTCAGCTCCTGGTTCAAGTAAAACTGCAACTCCTCAGTGTCCTTTTTTTTTTTTATAAGAACTTGTATGTGGGATAAGGATGACGAGCTTTTTTTCTGTGCTGCATTGCAGTCAGTGACCTGCTGTATGTTACTTTCCACCAGGGGGCGCAGTGTTAAAACACCAGTAACTCGAGCTGAAAAAGTCCAAGTTGCTGATCTCATTTGTCAAGTGACTCTGACCATGTGAGACAGTAAATCACTGAGTGGTCTAAGTGATTTAGCATGTGTTTTTATAATAGATGCCAATTAAAGGTCAGAAGTGTTCTCTGTAACGCACAGCCTGCTACTTAATTAGTCTCTTTTTAAAACCTGTAATAAAACCATTAAAGTTGTTTTTTTATTTGCCATTAAAATCAAATGAATTAAAGGCCTTTTTCATTCTACGGTTATATCTTTAAGAACACTGATACTGTAACTTAACCTTGGTGTCTCATACGTACTGTAGGCATCATAACTACACTTCCTGGTTATTTGTTTTATGGTTGTATGAAACATTCACAATAAAATTGAACAAAATACCACCCTCTAATCCCTGGAAAGCATTTTGTAACTGCTGTTAAATTTTATCCTGCCTTTTAGTGTTCTGTAGCAGTAATTAAAAACATTTTCCATTGACAGTAAAATGTTTTATTGGGCTGAGATGCACGCGCTTTGCAAACAGTAGATAACCAAGGGGAAGCATGCTGATCTACTAAAAATGCTTTTATATTAACTACGTCAGTTTTACATACTACTTTTACAGCTAGTACAAACACGGTGATGTTGAATTCCAGAAATTAGAGGACACTTCAGTGTTCTCCAGTTATAAACTAGGGGGAAAAAAGCAACTGGTCATTTACTGTACCAATCATGAACTGTCTAGTAGGGTAAGAGTGTCTATGAAAGCCTCTAATCCGTGTTCTTCGTTTTGTAAAGTGGTCTTCTACTGCTTCAAGGTTCTACAGTATGTGCTTTATGGGATGCTTTTCTGTTCACCACAGTAGTAAAGAGTGGTTATTTGAGTTTCTGTAGCCGGCAAAACTGACACTTTGGTGTTTTTCTGAGTGTGTTTTGCATATGTTGACCTTCTCATTAATCCAATTATCCTTATAGCCAATCACATGACAACTGGGAATGCAAAAGATTATCAAGCTATGTGTCAATAATTACAATCAAGCATCATAATTGACAAAAATATAAATAATCTATCTAATGTCCTGGCATTTTCATTTCCTGACTGTAAAGCTATAGTAATGCAAATAACCACTTTTGACCACAATGTTGAACAGAAAAGCATCTCAGAACACACAACATATTGATCATGGAGTTGTTATATAAGATGTGATTCTGATGATTGATTTGAAGCTCTTGACCTGTATTTGAATAATTCAAAATAACACAAATAAGCAAGTGTACATGGGTCCCAAATAAAGTGGTCAGTAAATGTGTATGCATAGGATGGGTAACTAGGCATCATCAATTAGTAATAAAGTCCATATTTTTAATATTTCTGAAACAAAATGAAAGCAAATCTTTAAATTTCAATCTAGGCGCTTGTGTCTTTTGAAGGTAGTAGTTTGGAATATTGCTGAGAACGTCCTAAATCTATGTCTCCAAGTCCTCCAGTTTGTAAGGCTTTGCTTCACAGGATAAAATCACAGAGTGAGATCTGGACTTTTTTTCATGCTATTCATGAGGTGGCATCATCCCAGCCAAAGTCCTAAAAAATACTGGTCTAACCACACACACACACAGTAAGATCAAAATGGGGGGAAGTTCTTTAACCATTAACCATTGCCTAATAAATTTTTACCCACCCTGTAGAAGTGCGAGTTAAAGGCCAGCAAACTATTGAGAATGTTTACAGCAGTACTGTACAGCAGTCACGAAATAATAATAAAAGTACTTAAATCTGTATTTTTTTTTTTTACTAGCCTTACATGCACACACACACACACTCCATCAACACCCTAAAAGCTAAAGAAATCATCTAGAACCTTCACAACCTACTTTTATTATTATTTCATGAGAAAAATAAGCAAACCACAACAAATGGGATGCAATATTATTTCAGGTTCCTGGTAAGATTTTATCGCACATCGCTCAAAGTGAGGAGGAAGAAACTGAGACCCAGATTCTGCAACAAGCCTTCTCTCAGACCTCTCTCCTGTTTCACAGAGGCAAACGTCAGCCAACAGCTGGTCCAGCTGAGCCAGAGCTTTCCATCTCCAGACACTGGGCCTCTTCTCATTTGGATGACGTGATGATGTTCTCAGTTTAATCAGAGCTCATTAATGCTGGGTTCAGCCTGTCTGGTGAGTCATAAAGACTGTGAACCTTCTACTGCTGCTTATGCAAGCAAATGTTTTTCTTTCTCTCTAGCACAAGCTCTATATGTCTTATACATCAGAATGGGGGAAAATCAGAAATCCGATCTCAGTGACTTTGCCTGTGGCATGGTTCTTCGTGGCAGATAGGCTGGTTTAAGTATTTCAGAAACTCCTGATCTCCTGGGATTTTCACACACAAGAGTCTCCAGAGCTTGCACAGAATGCCTGAGCCCACTGTAGTCTCAGATTCCTCTTACTGGCTGATGCAAGTGGAACCTGTTGTTGGCTTTTACTGTTGTAAAACAGTTCATAGCTTGCTATATAGTTATAAAGAGTTATTTGACTTACAACAGCCTATTTGGATTTAACCCAGTGAAAGAATGTGTCTCAACTTCCAAAACATGCCGTTAAAAATTATATAGGCAGCACGGTGGATGAGTGGCATGCACTGTAACAATACGCCTCCAGGGATGAGGGTTCGAATCTCTGCATTGTGTGTGTGTGTGTGTGTGTGGAGTTTGCACATTCTCCCCATGCTTGGTGGGTTTCCTCTGGGTTCGTTGTCCAAAGACATGCGGTTAGTGTTTATATGTATGTGTATTTGCCCTGCGATGAGTTTGCACCTCATCTATGGTCTACCCTGCCGCATGCCTTGAATTTTTGCCTTCATTTTTTTTTTCCTTTTTTTTGGTATCACTAATGTTTTTTCACTGTATTTTTGTCATTAATAATTATAATAATTATAATAATGTTTTTCATCTTTTCGACTGTATTTTTTGATGTATGTAAATTAGTTTATATCTATTTGTTTCTGTAATTATATTTTGACTTTGACATGTCTGTATCCATGCCTTGGCAATACGACGGCCCATATTTGTCATCCCAAGAACAGAAAAAAAGCACTTGAAACTACAGTATGAATCCTAGACAGAGCTAGTGACACTCACTGTGTGTGTGAGAGAGAAATAGAGAGAGAGACAAACAAACTGACAGAGAGAGGTAGAGAATGAGAGCGAAAGAGACAGAGAACGAGAGACGGACAGACAGATGGACAGAGGTGGAAACAGATGGAATCAGAGGGAGAAGGTAGAAAAAGTGAGAGAGACAGACGGATGGGTGGACAGAGATTGAGAGACAGAGTCACAAGGGGAGAGACGGAATGAGAGAGACAGATGGATTGTTAGACAGAGATGGAGACAGAGTTAAAGGAAGAGAGAGACAGAATGAAACATGAATGAGAGAGAGAAACGTGAGGGAGATTACCAGAGAGAGAGAGAGACAGATGGCTGGACAGAGACTGAGACATTCAGAGACACAGTGAGAAAGACTTAATGAGAGAGGAAAAACTGAGAAAGATTTTGAGAGCGAGACAGACAGATGAGACAGAGAGAAAAACGTGAGACAGATGCAGAGACAGAGATACACATGCTGAGACAGTGAGAGAGGCAGACCCCCACAGAGAGAGAGAGAGAGAGAGTGTGTGTGTGTGTGTGTGTGTGTTTCACAATACATGCTCTGACGGGTTTGTTTTCACTCATATTCACTATTCCAGAGTTAAACCCCGCTCCACTACTGTGTGCTTAGTCAGTCCACCTCAGGTTACCATAGTGACCACAGGTGGCGTTCTACACCAGTTTCAGTGTGTGTGTGTGTGTTCGTGTGCGGCTTTGAACGCAGCCCCTGTGCGGCTCGGGAGCAGAAACGACCCCGCTGTGGAGCTCACAGACACGCGGAGAGGGCACGAGATCTCCCTCGCGCTTCAGTTCTGCTCTCCTCAAAGCCCGCGTTGCCATTTTCTTCAAAAGCGCCGCAGAGGAGGAGCAGCGCGAGCGGTAAGTAACGTGAAACTTAAAAACTTTCACACAGAAATAAACGCCGCGTTCCGTGCTTTAGTAACGCGTTGAAGTGCAGTGGTGATTGTTGTGTACAAACAGCATCTGCGAGGCGGAGAAGTAGCGCAAGTGAGCAGCTTCTTCAGGCTCGGAGAACTGGAGTGTAGACAAAAGTTTATCTCTTTATTTTCCCTCTGCTTTTCTTTCTACACCTCCACAACAGAGGGAAAAAAAATACCGACCCGCCATTTGTTTTTTTTTTTTGTTTTTTGGTGGGGGGGACCCTTAAAGATGATCACTTACTAGTTCATCCACAAAGTCGTTTTTATTTATTTAACAACAAAAAAAGGTTATTTGAAGGACAAGCAACCCCCCCCCCCCCCCCCCCCCCAACAGAGTCCACAGAGCACATCAATCCTATCTCATGAACATACACACACTGTCCACTTCATTTCGCATACAGGTGGAGAGTTTTCATTAATGTTGGCATCAAACATCAGAATGGAGACTTGTCATGTTTATGACTTTAACCGTCGCATGCTTGTCAGTGGATTTTCACATAGAACGCTCTTAGAGTTTCCATAGAATGGTGCAGAAAACAAAAAACATTAAATGGATTTGAATCGATTAAGTGTTTTGATCCTATTTTCATGATTTTTGCTATGATTTTCCAAGAATTTGCTAATCAGTCGTGAGTAGTCCTACGGTAAGAACATGGGGTCTCCTAGTCATCAGTAGCTTGTTGGCATGTGCATGTTTGAAAAATTCATGGTGGAGCTACAACTTTTTATAACTTCGTATTTCGTAGGTCCAATGTCTGTTTTCGTAGATCTATATGTTGTTGTTGTTTGTGGCGTTGTTGCTTAGTCAATCATAAGCAATTATAGCTGACCAAGGAATTACAGAAACACAGGGCTGCAGCAAAAAAGGAACAAAAAAACAACAAAAAAGTAAAGCAAAAACTAAGTCCCTTGTAACAACGCAGAGTTGTGTGTTTTAATCGATATTGCTGATCAGTTCATTGTATCAGTGAACAATCTTCGATTCAGAATCGATTCACACTTGTTTAGGAAAACTTGCAAATATTAAATAGACTAAAATTGAACAATTTCTTAAAAATATACCACAGCTTTCGCAGAAAATACCAACTTTGTTGCAGTCGTGCATGGCAAATGTATAATTTCTTAATTTTTTTTTGTCTTCTTGGGCAGTAATACCGCCACCTACTGGATTGGAGTGGGTTGGCAAGAAAATATGATTATTGCATTTAAGCAATCAATAACACAAATTAGACAGCATTTAAGTGCTTATTAGATGTCTTTCGGCTGGGGTCGTCACAGCGGAATATCCAGTCCGCACAACAACTTGGCACAGGTTTTACGCTGGATGGCCTTTATGACGCAGCCCTCCCATTTATCCAGGCTTGGGACCGGCACTTCGTCCAGCGGCTGGGGGGTTTGGGCACCGGCTGGGAATCGAACCCGGGCCATCCGCATGGCGAAACATCTACCACTGAGCTGCCAGTGGCCTTGATAATAATAATAATAATAATAATTTAACGGCATACTTACAAATTTACAGATCCAACATCAAAGTCCAAAAGTGTAGGAATTAGTAGACCATCTTAGCGAATCACAGAGCTATTCATAAGTAATTGTTGGTCTTATAGTACCACGGGCTTGGCTGTACCTTTAGGTAGCGGCACCGTATTTCCCTTTAGCTCTGACTTTCTAAACTCCAACAGTCCAGCTTGAGTGACCGCTTTATAAGACCCATTATTTAAATTTGTTCAATAATACAATATATAAACTCTCACTAAATAAATAATAAATAATGTATGACCTTTATACAGGAAAATCACTTTGAGATTAACTGCATGAAGGTTTTCTTTGTACGGTATCTAAACGATCCCGCTTGTAGACATGGTTTTTCTCTCTGTATTTATTTTAACTTAAGGAGATAAATGCAGGCTGTCCTCGTCTGTCTTCGAAGAGATGAACAGTCTGTTTGTCTTTTTCTATACTAAAACAAAACAAAACAGGTTTTTATGTAATTTTCAGCAGAACAAAAAAAAAACTATTTATAGTGTTGTAATGTTTTATTTTATTTTTATTTTTTTTTACATTTTTGTGGCATTTGTTTATCCTCTTATTATATTAAGGTCAATTGAAAATATTACAAAAAGTAGTGAAATACCAACTTTCTACAACTATATTCTGTAAAACAGTGATATATTTGCACTTATGACTGATTGCAAACACCTGCTGGACAGAAAGTTGCCAAGTATGAGAAAGTTTTTTACGTTTCTGGAAAAAAACACAGATGTGCAGTGGGTCATTTCAGATTTTTTTTTTTTCTGTTCCAGCTGCCAATATGAACCATGATTAGAACATTTATTGTGTGGTAGTGAACACATGGGTTAAGTAAATATAACAGTAGTTAGACTTACCCATTTAGTGTTTTTGGACAATGTGTAGTAAGTGAAAGGACTTGAAATGGTGTATTAACCTTTAAATGTGTATAGATTTATCTTATGAAATAATAAAATTTGAGATTAAATTCTGAAGATGTCACGGCCCCACATTGCCAGGCAAAACTGCCCCTGATGTCTGGCTGGGTGGGGCATACTCTTTCTCCTTTGTCATTTCTAATAACCCAATAAACGCCAATCGTAGGTGCGTGTGAGCTTGTGTATGCGAAAGAGGATAAATAAGGTTTGCACAATTTGTTTTTAATATCTTGGATTTCCACAAGTCAGGTCAGGCTTGTAGAAATTACTTATAGGCGTATGAGCAGGGTTTTCTGAAACACCTCTGAATGTAAACGAAAAGAAATTAGCAAGCACTGGTCAGTCACAGGAGATGCTAAGATACACTTGATGTCAAGTGTGTGTAGTCACCTTTGGTGAAGTCACCAGATTTCCTAAATGAACCACACCTCACCAGTGGGTTTTACATTTGCTCACATTTCCATCCTCCAGGGCAGAAATCATGAGTCACAGGACAGTATTTTTATACCGGAAAGTCTAGACATGCGTGTATTAATAGCCATGAAAGGACTCTCCATCCTAGCTGCTTTTTCACAAGATCTATTACCTAGATTTTAAATCTGACTCCTTTATGTAATGGGAAAAAAAGCATGTTTTCATGTTTTTTTATAACATGTGGTGTCAAAATGGAAAATTCGTTTTTACTGTTGGTGAATACATCATTAGTAGACAGTTTGTTTACCTTCATTTCTGGGCCCATCTTCCTGACTGAGCTTTGAGAAACCTTTATCCTTGTGCACAAGCAGTCTTTTAATATCCATACACACAAACATGCACACATACAGACGTTAATAAAAAGTCTTTTTCATTGCTACCAAACAAAACTGTCTCACTTTACCAATCAGAACACCTTCCAGGCTGCGAGTATTTCTGATTAAGATGATGTAACCGAAAGGAAATTCTTTACCCTTTTATCTGAGCCTAGAGGGCAAGGAGAGTTTTATTTTATTTATTTATTTTTTTTACACTCCGGGGGTTGGTAATCTTGTAAAGCAATGAATAAATGATGGTAATTGCCATGTGCACACCCTGAACACATCTAAATTGCATCCATGGCTAAGACAACAAGATGATCTTTGCAGTGTTGATCATTTCTGATGCGTGGAAAATTTTGACTAAATTCATTACCATGCGTGGTAGGGGCGTAATGCAGTGACACTCCAAAGTGATTCAAATATCTGTGTCTATGCTCAAAAAGTAAAAGATGTAGAAATATCAGCACTGCTAACATGGGGTGTGAATCCTGGCTCTAACGGCTCTGACAGTTACTTCACCTTCTTACAGTCTTATGGAGATTCTCTTTGCCAGAGAGCAGATTGTTGCCAATATACAGTATAAGAATATGTCTGTTTTTAATGGGAGAGTATATTTAATTAGTTTGCTGTGCTTGGCTGTCGGTTGCGTCGCCTGTTGTCCAGTTTGAGAGGATGCACTTTGCTGGTAATGTATACGGAATACAGCTGTGGCCAACCAGCATGAGAATGTCAAAATAATGTTGTGAGTCATATGTAAATTGTTCATTTGATTTGACTCGCATGCGATTTTCATTCAAAACACCAATGTTTATTGTTATTTCAAGTAGCTATATTTTTTAAGATGTAACCTTCTACTACACACTCCAGTCCAGTTGGTTGTGGTATTTACATTTGGGCATTTGGACACCTTTATCCAGAGCGACTTACATTTTTATCTCATTATACATCTGAGCAGTTGAAGGTTAAGGGCCTTGCTCAAGGGACCAACAGGGACAACTTGGTGGTCATGAGATTTGAACCTGAGACCTTCTGAACCATAGTCCAATGCTTTAATCACTGAGCTACCCCTGACCCCAGTAAGTCTTGCCCCTACTGCCTATACACGCAAAAGACCAGCAATGTTCTCACAAAATCTGAGTATTTTCAGAAGATTTTCAAAAGATTTTTTTGTCCTGCAAAGCTATATTAAATTTTTTGGTGGCATTACTTTGTTGGTTATTCGATCAATGCGATCATCCTGATCTTTAATATTGTTTGTTTGTAGAATTTTGACAAATTCACCTTCACGAAATTCTTTTATAAAATTTTTTTATGTAGGTCACCATGCAAGAATGAATGGATTGGATTGGAGGCAAAAAATAATGTTAATTTGTTGCATCATGCCAAGTTGTTAACCTGAAAGGATTTCAGTAATGGTGAAATGCGAACCAACAAGCTGTTTAAACCATCTTTTTTTTTCTTCTTTCATTTAAGCATTCAGTTGTAATTTACACCGCTCATCGTATCTGCCATTGCACATAACCCCAGGTCTGCTCAACATTCGAGAAACGGCCTTGTCCTGTAATTTTCCTAATCGAGTGACTATAACACATCGTATCAACTGCTGTAGCTTTGTTTTTATCTGTTTCGCTTAAAGTTTCGATGTGTCTGGGAAGCACAAAAATGTTTCATAACCCTCCTACGATCTCGAGGTCAGAGTCAACTCAGCCTGTGGCTCCATAATGGCTCGCTCAAGGCGACTGACTCCAGATGACTGAGGTTCTGCCAGTCAGTTGGCTCTAGTGCATCACCTACACACACCTACACACACAGCGCAGCATCTCAAGTCCTTTCCTTGAAAGTTATCAAGTGGTGTTTGAGCAAAGACTCCACTTTAAAGCACAGTGAATATTTCTGACGTGCTTAGAAAGTATGTTGATAAGATGCAGTACTTTTGTTATTTGTCACACACAAAAGAGAGGGAGCTTTTTTATTTTTTTAAGTGGAGACGTTGGACTCAAGGTGTCAGAACGCCATGCACCGAGTCATGCCACGAGACTAAGAAAGGGCTGATTCTCACTTATACCACCATCAGCAGGTAGTCACATGGTATTGTGGGTAACACAGGAAAGTAATTAACATACTACTAATGTTACTACACTAATGGATTAAAATGTAAATGTGTTGCCTGTATGTAAATGTACAAGAGTGGGTTTTAGTCGTGGATTAAGCCTGGGAAATTAGGCTTCATGGATTTACAGGATTAAGGAAGATTTTTGACAGAGAACAGCCTTTTAGTCTATAAACCTAGCCTGTACTGCAAAAAAAAAAAAGACAAACTAGCAAGTGAAATATTCTTGAATTTAGCCAAACTTCTCTGTAATGTCTTTTAAAAAGTTTAAAATAATTTAAATGTCAAATGTTACAACAAAAATTTTGAGAATTTTGCTTCTTTTTAGAATTAATTTCTAAAACTAGCAAAAAAAAAATGTGCCAATAGAACAAGATATTTTTGCAAATTTGATTAAAAATAAGCTTAATGTATATGTACATTAGTCACAACTGATATCTTTACTTTTATTGGAGGAACCGAAACCAGTCTCAGAAGATTTATCTGTCTGTCTGTCTGTATTCGTGTCTGTCCAGCCAGATTTTGTCGCAGCTTCACCCAAAACTGTCTGGACAGAATTTAATGTAACTAGTAACTAGTTTTTAGTACTAGTTACATTAGATGTTATAAACAGTTATGTGCCGGATTTAATAATCTACTTTAAAATAATTTACTAATGCGCTACTGTCTCAATGTAAACAAACACCTGCACTGATGGATGTTAATTAGAAAAGCTAAACTGAATATTTTTACTGGCGTTAATGAACATCTTCATGGCTGAAATAACAGCGCTGAAGTGGATTAAGTTAATTTCCAATCTAATTTTTTCGATTTCTCATCTGTAATTTACTTTCTGATTAGCGAACAGGGAGTGTATTTATCTGACGTTGGGAGAAGTACAACTTGGTGTAAACGAGGCGTAAGATACTCGACCTTACAAAATTCGATTTTTTATTAATAAGAACATTATCATAGATCATTTTGCCTCTCTTAAGAAATAAATTCCTAAAAACTAGCAAAATTATAGATGAGACATTTTTCGTTTCGTAACATTTGACCAGGAATTATCTCACTAATCTTAGATCCAGTTTACTTTAATCTTATATCACTTGCTAAGTTTTTTTATCATTTTATTTTTTTTCAAGTCTAACCATTAAGTAGCTACTGGAAAGCTCATCTGACTTCCTTCTCCTCTGAACAGTTTTGGGAAGCATTCAGGTACGTTCTTTTTGAATGACGGTTTCACCCACTTAATCGTAGACGCCGTCTGTAGGGCAGGACGGCGTCGGTAATGACAGGCGTGTGTGTGGGAAACCTGGCAGGTTCTCTGTTCCTCAGTGCCTCGACCAACTGTTTATTTCTTGCCTCTGCCTACGTAACGCACTTTCTCCGAATCATGTCTCCCCCCTATACACACACACACACACACACACACCCCTGCCGTGTCCGTGAACAAGCAGCAGCCAGTCTTTCTCATCATTCAAAAGGAAACAAATTAACTGGTGATAACCTCCTTTTTATTTCCTTTCCTGTTTGCTACATATCAGTTAGTTATATTTACATGGACTCATTTGGAATTCCAGCTTACGTGTTTAAATAGACGCTGATCTTATAAAATGCATGTTTACATGCACCAAATTATTTAAAGCAAAGCGGTTATACCCGCTGTTAAACATGTAACAGAAGAAGGAGATGAAAAGTATTTTTCTCTAACTTTGAGGTTAGGTTTGGCTTCCCATGTTTTCCAACAAATTCCAACTTCTGAGATAGGATTGGTTGCAATAATTCTATTACATGGAAGCCTTGCTGGTGTGTGGTAACAGGGACGCTTCAGACTACAAATTGTGCATTTGGGTTTTGGGATAGGTCACGTAGCCGTACACTTTACACTTTACACAAATTTACACTTGCCATACCATCTTAAAGGGAGGTTCTTGCGCTACACAGTAGCCAAGATGGAAGAAGGTGAAATATGCTTGACGCTAGCTCTGCGATATAGCAAAGTTCACGAAACGTCACCATGGTTTTGAAACGAGAGGAGGAGAGAAAAAACTAATTGCAGTTTGTGCATATGCTTCATTCAACAAATACTGATTTCTTAATGTTATTTAGCCTAAATAAGCATTAACACAAGGCAGGGGGACCTTTTCCTCTTCCATGCCACCTGCGATGTCATCATTCCACACGCGCTTCCACCAGAGAATAACATTACGTCATTAAACCGCTAAGAAAGGCGCAGTTTTAATGACGAAGAGAACACAATGCTTCAGGAAATCCGATCTGTCTGTTTACACGACAATCACATTAGCACATATCTGATTTATATCTGATTTATTTTCACATATGAAGGAGGCCTGAAACTGATCTCGAAATATGCGTTTTTTTCCTGTTTTCCGGAATTGGGTCACTTTTAACTGACAGTGTAAAAGTAACTGTTTCATCGTAATGTCCGATTTATTTATTTTTTTAATTATGTAAGCAGCCAGACACAGTGATAAATAATAGACATTTCCAAATAATAAAATAAATGTAATAAAATAAATGAATAAAACTAAATATCTTTACAAAATAGCAACTTAAGGAATAAGAAACACAAGTTTCATAATCTCACTTTTTTATAACATAAAGCTTTTGTAACAAACACCTACTCTAGGTAACATATGTACGTTTGAACAGTGTAAACTATTTCCAGTGTTAGATATACTGTACTGTATATTCAGTCGCCCTCCAAATGACTCAGCAGATAGAAAATAACATTAGAACATGTACAAGAGTCCACTTTCCTATATACTGTATCCAGCAGAACAAATATAAAAAACTTTTTGCCTCTAGCTCATTTGCTCATTATATATGTTAACATTGCAACATTAAATAAAACAGTTAAACTAACCGCATCATGCTTTTTTTGCTGTCTACCTCGGCTGAAGGTATTATTTCTCTCGCTAAGCAGCGTTTCTGTTTGGTCATGTGATTATTGTTATTGCGGCTGATTGGTCGAACGGAGTCATGTGATTATTGTTGCTAAGTCTGATTGGCGGAACACAGTCACATGGTACTGTAGATCCGCCGGCTGAATTTCTCAGGCAAAAACAAAGAGTATCTAATGTGTAGAATAAAAGGTTAGAAAAGTAACGAGTCGAGTGGAGCCGAATGTAGCGGAGTAAGAGTAGCGTTCCTTCTTCGCAAATCTACTGAAGTAAAAGTAAAAAGTATAGTGCAGTAAAACTATTCATAGAAGTACATTTTTTTTTAAAGTTTCTCAGGTAAATGTAACCCGTCACTACCCCCCTCTCTTACCCTGTGCTACTGGTTTGCCTACGTATCCTATTTTTAAATTTTTTGCCCAGTCACGTTTGGGTAGTCGGTTAAAATTGACTAAAATGCAGCTCATCATATTGCCCATTTAGTGCTGAAAAAAAAGATACGTCACTCTGTACTGAACAATACTGAGCCATATATATGTTTATAAAAAAAAAAAAAAAAAAACAGTAAAACAAATAATGGCTAAAACGCTTTGAGCTTTAAGGGCTAATGAGAATCTGAAGTAAGGAGAGAGTTGTTTCTTCTCACTACGTTTACTAATCAGGAACGGGAAGTACAATTTCCAGTCCGGAAACTCCTCATGTCACGTAACGGTCAGATCAAGTATTCTTATAATGAGAGACTGGTCCAGACGCTCTATTTCAGTCATGTCATATGCGACGTCAAAAGCAACGTTGCCTCTAGGATGGGAGAAAAGCTTGCTAAGTAAACACGGGCGTTTAGCTGAATAAACTAAAATAAATGCTTTCTGTACGTGCCAGGATGCTCGGCCTGAGCTTAAGAAGAAAGGGCATGGGATGAAATGAAAGTTTATGATGGACTGTCTTTTTAAGCAGTCTGCCTAAGAGTGAGAACGATGATATGGGGGGGGGGGTGCGAGGGGGGGGTAGTGTGGGATTCACTTTCATGTCTCGGGCTGAAAGAGATGGAAGTGCATTATTTGAGGGGAGCGGAGGACCTTTGATATCCGAGACGCGCACAACGCAGTGAAAGGATCGGTCGGGGCTGTGATTTAAGCGAGTATGACTGAGTGCCGCGATGGCGCTTTCAATTCTGCCATTGTTCTGGGGAAGAAAAAAAAACGTGTTTAATGCACAGAGCGGGAAGGCTCAAACTAGGGTGTTGATTCAGTGTGTGAAGTTGAAAGCTTTAATTTAACCCTTTGCTTTAAAACACACACACATGCGCGCACACACAGCTGTGTTTGGATTGTCAGGTACCTGCATGTACTGTTTATGATGTAATACAGTAGTTGTTGGACTGTTGTGTTCCAGACCTGCTTTTAAAGAGTTCCCATTAAAGTAACCAAACCAGGAACCATTCTGATCAGCGTTGATTAATTTTCCGTAACAGCAACTTACGAACACACTCATTCTTATACGTGATTGTTTCTATGGCAACAGCTCATTTGCTAATCTAATAATGAAGTGGAACACCAAGCGAAGTGTTTATTTCTCTATATAATGTCTTGCAACACTAATGCACTTATCCTTCAGTGTTTCACTAGTGCTTGGACACCATCAGTGTAGACAGTTATCTCAGTATGGCTGAGGCTTGATCCGACTGTCTAAAACGCCGGCCTCCCAGGAACTCCTTTAACATGTGGAAAATGGCTTGGATCGAGGTCAGAAGATGTGGCAGAAACTTCCAGTTGGGTTCCAGTAACGTGCAAGTGGTGTTTGTGAATGATTGTATGTACAGTTCACATCACAAAAACAGATGCGTCTCTTCCGAAAGCTGGCGACCAGGGCGACTTGGGATTTTCTAAAATCAGATGGGCTCCAAGCCACCCGGCTGGGTTCGTTATTCATGGACACACCATTCAAATATTTTGGTCTCATCACCATACTATGCTCGAAATCTTCTGTAATCGTCGACCGGTTTTACACCTTCGTTCACAAAAAATTTTATCGAAGTCCCATTTTGACTGTAAAATCAACTATACTGTTGTATAGAAAATGGGAATAAGTGAGTTTATATTTCAGACAAAGCAAAAAAAATCTGCTTCTCATTAAGGTCTGAGCGTCGCACCGTTCCGGAGTGAAGTACGGGTGGGTGGTGCCGAGCCGAGGTGAGCCTGGGTACGCTTACGCACGCCGGGATTAAAGCTCTTGACTCGTATTGCATCATGTTTCCCTACTGCTGCTCGCATTTGACGGAATTTTTCGTGGGTGAATGGGTGGATGGCTCCTTTGTGTCTTTACAGGAAGCCCCTCACCCATTCCTCATGCTATGAAACATGGCCAGAGTTTTAACCAGCGCTTGTCATTTCTGTTTCTGTATAGAAAGCCTCACGCACGTCCTCTACAATTCCTCATCTTCAGAGTTCTTCAGGGTTGCTTATTCCCGTCCAGTGACTCATAAGGTGTGTGTGTGTCGATTCATTTCTGTTCTTTGTGTTTTGTGTTACTGGAGCTCCACGTTATAGTAAAACAGTGGTTTGTTTTGTCGGCCCACCAGCTGTGAGGGAGACGTTAAGACTTTAAGCTCCCGCTTCTGCCTGGAAACAGATGTGCAGTGTGTGACGCCCAAACGCTGTGGTCTCACCTTCTACATTCATTCACACACACACACACACACAGCTGGACGCTGTGCTTTCGTTCTAGGCAGCATCAAGTCTGTTTCACTAACAGCCCTACAGCCTTGATGTTCATGTTAATTATAGTAAACTCCCAGACTGACCTGTAGTTAAAGCTGGAGACACTGTTATTATGCTCCTTGCACTTTTTTTTTTAACCAGGGCGTTTCTCGTGGACTGCGAGATGACACTGTCTTCAGGATATAGTCATTCGCGTTTAAATTGGATATTATTATCATTATCGTAATCAGGTTCTGTCATGCACTAGGGCTGGGTGGACGTTTAAAAATAAGTGTAATGATATCCCTTCGTAAAAAGAGAATAACGAGATGATCTGAACGATCGTGCCGTATCTACAGCAGGGTTGTCACGGCAACGTTTATACATTTCTGCTAAGTTCCTAATTTTTCCCCCCTGCCACGCCCTCATTTTTTCTTTTATTAAAGAATTAATAATAATAAATATCCTGATCAATTTTGGCAGATTCCCATTTCCCTAACAGTAAATTAATGGTTTGATAGTTTCCTCGGGATACTCCGGTTTCCTCCAACAGCTGCCCATAGTGTGTGAATGTGTGTATGGTTGTGGGCTGTGATGTACCCCACCTATCTAGTTCCCCAAGATTGGCTCCAGGACTCCCCAACCCTGTACCGGAATAACGCTATACCTTCTATTTCTCATTATAATCAACTGCTACACTAATGCTCTTATCCCTTTGGATACTGTATCATTAAGGTAGAAAGTTTTCTCACTAAACTTTTAATAGCTAATGGAAAAAACACCCTGGTTTGATCATCAAAGGCGTTTTTTTGCAGGACAATGCACATGCACATACTGCTCACTGCACCACAGGAACTCGGCTAGAAGTTATTTACACTCCTGACCTCACTCCAAGCCATTTCAACATGTTTGGGCCATTGCAGGAGTTCCTGGGAGGCCGGCATCTCAGACGTGAAGCAGGCAGTCCAATCACAGCTCATGCGTCCTGAGACCAGTGTGTCTACGGCTTAACCAGGCTAAAGCACTAAACTCTCCCTAAATTAGACACACTCGTATTTTTAACATTGAAGCGCACTTGTTTTTTGAAAGGTAATATCCCAGGAGAAAGGTTTCATCAGCGAGTATGATACGTCACGGCGGGTGTACAGTATGCGAGACTCCCTTCAGGCTATTTTGCAATAATAAGACAATAATAATGTGGATGCAGATGGTGTTTTTTCACCTTGCGAGGCACTATAGTTTTCCAAGCATTAAATTGCGGAACGACTAGATAATAGACTTTTGTTTGATTTCACAAGAAAAAAAAAACAGTTAATTAACCACTTGACTGAGCCTGCTTTGTTTGTAAAACGTCGGTTTTTCTCCTATGAGCTGAGCGAGGAGTCATGTCCCACGCGGTTCCGGTCGTGAGCTGCGCAAACGGGGGATTCTTTAAAAGTGTAAAAGCATGCTCTAATAAGCCGTCAAATGATGCTGGGGAGAGCGGGTGTGGATTTCAAGTTGTGTGTGTGAGAAAGAGCTGTCAGATAGACGTTGTGCAGACGTGCGGGTTTTGGCGTCAGAGTCTGGGGTCTGTGTTAAATAAGGAATAAAGCACTAGGAGGCGTGTGATGCTCCAGTGCATATTACTATAGGTTTAATCCTGAAGTTGATTATCTTTATAATTATACACGTTATTCCCTTCTAGCCACTTGGATATAAGTTAGTTCCTGGTCTCGCCTACACGAAAGCTGCTGTGAAAAGTCATTCTCTTACCACCAGCTCTCCTTTTCTGTCTCTGACTCTGACTGAGTTTTCACATCAGGGACTCGGGATTGGGGTCACGCGCACCATTTGTACACTACGGGCAATTCTAATGCAAGATGCAAACTGCACATCAGAAAATTTAGAAAAGCATTGCTTTGGATATCTTTGGACGGAGAAACTAGAACACCTGGAGGAAACACAGAAAGAACAAGTCAAACCCCCATTTTTGGAAGTGCAACGCAGCAGTGCTAACCACGAAGCCGCCATCACACTCCATAACAGGAATGTGCTAAAAGAAATGAAACACGATATTGTATATCAAGGAAGTGGCTCAATTCCGTTCTTTTTTTTTGGCTGGGGGGGGGGGGGGGGGTGGGGGGGGTCTGTCTGAACACACATATCTGATTTTTTTTTAGATCGGATTCCTTAGATCGGATATTTGGGATAGATCTAGTCTGATAGATCCGATACATATGTGTCACGGAATAATATGATCAATATGATCTGCGACTTGAATAAGAACAGGCAGATCAGAATTCATGCGACATTTATGCTTTTGCACATCCTGCATCATCAGGCAGCACCAGCAGCGCAGGGATTTCCAAGCAGCGCTAACAATGGCTGATAAAACAGCGCTTTTTTTTTTTTTTTTACTAAAATCACATCCATTGTTTAAAATGCATGAGCGTTAGCACAAATATGAGTTTTTTTTAACCCAGAAAAAGGGAGCAAATACATACCGATGTGTGCACACATGCCGTTTATAGGAGGACAGACACGCGTCCACACTAGAGTCAGATAAAAGTCAATTATTATGAACGTAAACCATCAGGACATGCAAATCAGACCTGACCAAAAAAAAATTAATCAGGAATTGACACAAAATGACTTATGATGTGAACGTAGCTCAAGTGACACCTTTTTAATGCTATTAGTCATTAATAATTTGTTAAAGTGGTTATGTTGTATGCCTTCAGATAAATAACTTATATGCATGATGCATTTTGTTTTAAAAACCAGCTTTTGTTCATCTGTGATGCAGTATTTTTTCAAATACTTGCTCAGGTCTTTTGAAACGGTTTCCACTCCAGTGTCTACACCCCCCCACCCCCCTGCTCCAGATAGCGTATAACGATGTAACCATGTCACAGTATAGCTATGTTATGGTCATAATGGTGGGTCATTGCTGAGACATTTGTGTCAAAGGATCAGTGGAGATGGGCAAAAAAAAGGAGACGATACAGAAGCGATGAATTCTTTCTGAATTTGTGCCGTTGGACGAGGCGTGAAGCTTTCTAGATCCTGTTCCGCTCAGTGTGGGAGTTCAGAGGGAGTTTCCATCACTTGGATGAGCGGAGATCGAGAAACTGAGGGAGAGAAGGATCTGGGAGGAGAAAGAAGGAGGGAAGAGAGAGAGAGAGAGAGCGATTGAATGGGAGGTGGGAGAGGGAGGGATAAACGTTAAGGATGGACTGAGCTTGTGAGCAGGTTGCAACATTCAGAGGACGTGAGCAAGTCAGAGGAATGTTTTTGAGGATTTACGTTACCGACAGTTAAACAGGTAGGAGTTATTACTTTTTTATTGTAGTAATTTAACATGTTCTGTTCAGTCATGTTCTCAAGTAATGTGAACAAACAACAGTGTGTGTGTCTGTGTGTGTGCGCAATGCCTTTTTTAATGTTACTTCCTGATAAAGTTTTAATTAGAGTGCTTTTGAACAGTCTAGTTGTGTTTCAGTGAATGATACTGTCCAGAGGCAGGTTGCTGAGACACTGTGTGTGTGTGTGTGTGTGTGTGTGTGTGTGTGTGTGTGTGAGAGAGAGAGAAAGAGAGCGAAGCGCTCATCCGAGTTAAACATTAACGTCTGATCCGTGCCAGCTGTAGCATGGAGTTAGTGAGATCATTCAGGCATAAAGCAGATAATAACCGTGCTTGTTAAGGGTTCAAACTGTTTAGGTTTATAAATGAGAATATCTATTAGAAAAAGAATCTGACAAAATAAAAAAATAAAAAATAAAAAAGTGTGATTGAAGTGCTTTTATTTTCAAAGAGAGAAGATTGGTCCTCTCGTTCGACCCAACACCCCCGCCCCCCCCCCCTTGCACACTGTTGACCGTTTTTCTCTTTCTTCTCTTTTGACCTCATAAGTGTCTTTCCGTATCACATGACCATAGTAGAATCAAGTTCTCATCTGCTGGGACGCCTCTCAAGCCCCAGGGAGGTTAGGCCTGGAGGATCAGGTTCCTGCACCTGAATCAGATAGCAGGAAGATGAAGACGAGTAGGGCTAAGGGCTAAGAATGAGACCAGGATTCTCACTTTCGTGTAAGTGGGTTGAAGTGATTGTGTGTCGGGGGGGGGGGTTAAGGCTTGGGCTCTATTCAGCGCCATATCAGTGTATTCCTGTTATTTGAGTGTTGAATGGATTTCATCTATAACCTCCAGTTAATACACTCAGTCTGATGTTTAGTGGAGCTTCCTGGTTGAATTGAACTCAATCAGGTTTATTCATTGATTGGATATTTTTTTTAATTCATTGCAATATCCAACACAACTTGTTTTAGCTATGCATGCTGATTTATAAGAAAAGATTTGTTAGTATACTCCTAATGTATTATATGGTGCTTGGACCAGAAGGGTCATATTTTTGTCCTGCATCAATCGAAGAAAAACCTAAGATTTACTGGAATTGGGTTACAAACTTGCCCAAGGCATTATTAACGTCTGGAAGCCATCAGAGATCACTTCAACACTTGCATTGTAAAAAAAAAAAAAAAAAAAAAGCTATGGTTAATAGTGAAAGTAAGAGCATTTCCATGCACACAATACAATGAGAACTGTCAGGACTGGGACTCAACAGCTGTGTGTCCATATGAAGACCACTTATTAGTAAAACTTGGATGAAAAAAGGTCATGTGGTCTGATGAGTCCAGATTGACCCTATACCAGAGTGATGGGCGTGTCAGGGTAAGAAGGGAAGCGCATGAGGCGATCATACATAGTGTCCACTGTACCAGCCCCTGGAGACAGTTTTATGATCTGGGGTTGCTTCACTCGCCCAGGTCTAGGCTCACCAACATTATGTAGCGATAAAATGAAGTCAGCTGACCACCTGAATGTTCTGAATAACCAGGATATCACATCTATGGAGTTATCTTTTCCCGGATGCCATGGCTATGGTTCAGAGTAGTTGGTCCAGATGGTCCAGAGCATGTGGAATCATTTTCACACATGAACTGGCCACCATAATGTGTGTGCTGTAATCAAAGCGAGGCGGTGTATAGAGTACATTACCAGTCAGAAGTTTGGACACAAGTTCTAATTTCATTGCTGAGGTCGTTTATCCAAGGCTCCTCTGAACAGTTGATATTGAGATGCTACTTCTGCTCTGTGAAACTTCGTAACGGCTCTAATCTGAGGTGCTGGTTGTTAATTGGTGATTTCCGAGGCTGGTGACTCTAAATGAACTTCTCCTCCGCAGCAGAGGTAAGTTCACTTGGTCTTGCTTTTCTTGTGATGGTCTTAATGAGAGATGGTTTCATCATGGAGCTTGATGGGTTTTGCAAATGCACTTGACACAATACTGTTCTCGCAAGACCCAGTTCCAGAACAGCTGAAGCCTTGTGTCTTAAAATAACACCTGACTGGTGTTATGTTACTTAATTACTTAACGTGTGTCGATACAGATTTCATCAGTATTGTTCTAGAATGTAGAAAAATTAATTCACTGGTACTGTCCAGAAAAGTGTGTGATGTAAAATAACGTTAAGGTTTGATCATCATATTTCCCGAACGATCAGCTCCATGAGCACCTACAGAATATTTTTGAAGCCAGCGTGTCAAGAGGTGTTCAAATTATGCCAGGTTTAAAGGTTATTAGTAAACAGCTACAGTACCGATGATCAGAGCGGTCTAACCTGAATACATCTGTCCAGCTTGCCTACATGTAAATAAAGCTCAGTTTAGTTAAGAAATGTTATTTAAATTCATGCAATTACAGCAAATCAGTCATTTAGTTTCATGTCTGTGTTTAATGTGCAATGAATCGATTTGAGCCAAGTAGCGTTGCCTTAAGGCGGTGTCTTTTCATCCTGCAGAAGTTCAGTCTAGTTCAAAACCCAGATCATCTTAGACGGCCACGTGAATAAACACGTGTCTAATGTTGTTCCTATAGTCTTTTCTCCACTGCAGTGACCCACGCCAGACATTCTTGTGGCATTCAAGACAGCTGGAATCAGACCTAGCGTAGCCTAAATGTTAGCATTAGAAAAAGTTTGGTTGTCTCATCCATTCCTTTCGAGCTACACCGCCGCACTGGGGTTTTTGAGGTTTTTAAATGTACGTCCTAACAGCTCCTTGTGGCTCTGATGTCATGGCGGAGCTATGCTGTCTCTTATTTCTTCAGTAAAGATTCCCCAGCCATTTTTAATGTTGTTTCTACACGCCCCCGCGATGTTAATAATAACCTTAATTGAAAAGACTTGATTCTTCAGTAGATCGGATTACTAACTCAGACTCGATGTACACAAAGCCTGTTTTGTTTGGTGATAATGCTCTTCAGGATGATGGTGGTGGTGGTGGTGGTGGTGATGGTGCTGGTGAGATGGGGTGTTGAATAGGGTCTGGAAATGTGGCATTGTGGTGTCAAAAGAAGGAGGAAAGCCCCTCCCCCTCCCCCCATCCCGTTCCCCTTCCCTTTCGACAGGCTCAGATGCCTCAAAATCCACACCAACCATTCTCGTGGCAAGATCAAAAAGGAGGTATGTATTTACAAAAAAATCTGTCCACATCAAGGACTTTGGGCCATGAGGAGTATGAAAGGTACAGCACTATGCAAAAGTCTTGATCCCCTCCCCCCACCCCCCTCATTTCTTTATATTTTGCCTCCAAATGCCAGAATTTATTATAGTTTTAATGTAATCTTAAGAACTTCGCTCATTTCAGTCCAGTCCCTGCACCTAAACAGTTTTAGAGAAATTTTTTTTTTTTTAAATTAAGACACATTGATCTATGAATCATTCAAGCATTAAAAAAACGTCTAACTTGATGTGGCATAAATCAGTAAGGAATAGCTGCAGATGATGACGGATGATCAGGTCGGTGATTAGTATACTGCCGATGCTGAATGTTAAGTGGTTGGAACAGACGAGAAGGGAAATGAGGTTGCTGCTGTGGATAAAAACCCATCTTTAGACACTTTGCAGCCTGTTGCAGTAGAATGTTTCTTCTAGTTTATTTTATTTAATTTACTTGATATTATTTTAATTAACATGAGAAAAATAAGAAGGGGTGTAGTGGTCTGGGTAGCCCTTGCACCTACAGCGTCCTGGTCCGATTCCCTGGCCAGGCTCGATTCCCGTCTCTGTGTGCATGGAGTTTGCATGTTCTCCCCGTGCTTGATGGGTTTCCTCTGGGTACTCCGGTTTCCTCCCACAGTCCAAAGACATCCAGATTAGGTAGTCAGTACTTCATACTTAGAAGTCAGTATGCAATTCCGTTCCTTGGAGTATTTGCTTGTGATTCAGCTCTTGCAGACTTTGATAGTTAGAAGACTTGCCCATGGTGTTTCTTCAGCATGGTGCCAAATCACCAATATTCCTGCTGCAGTCTGGGATTTGTTAGGCTGGTTTTGTTAATTATAGACGCACTAAAGCGATGCATGCGCACACAGGTCGTGTAGATTTCCATTCAGCATCATTACCATCATAGTCAGATGCTGTAACATGAAACTAGTCAGTGAGTGATCTTTTGTAAGAGTCTTCCCAGAATGCAGGTCAGAGTGGGAATGACCTTGGAACACAGCATGTTGTGAGAAAGAGAGTGGTCACAGGAAAACCATTATGCGTGGGGGTTTAGGAGTCTAGGCGTTGGGGCAGCGATGTCGCAACCATGCAGAGTTCCCTGACGAGCTCTTTTCAGGATTATACGAGGCGATTCTTGGGTTAAACAACGGCGGTGTCCCGTCAAGGCCGCTTCTTTTCTTAAGACCTCTGGAGACCACTGAGATTTATTTCAGCTCGGTGACTGAGAAGATTAACGCTGTAAACTCCTACAACGTTTATTATCTCATAGCGTTTCTTAGTGACTGGTTGAATTCCGACTCCGGTCTTTGCAGCTTGCATCTCAGACGCACCAAATAATCCATTGATATTGCTCCTTTCCAGGGCTATAAAAAAAAAAAAAAAGACTCAAGGCTTTAAAAGAAAAGCTTAACGAAGACCGCTCACGTTCTGTCTGCTTATTAGAGCAGATGGGGCCGCATTACTGGAGGAATTTCACACCAAATATGAATATAGCACCTGGTTGTTTTTTTTTTTTTTTTTTTTTTTCTTCCTTTCCTCCAGGAAGGCGACGGCTGCTCAGAGTGTTCTCTCACATCCCTCAAGCTCAGATGGTGCGGTGAAGACTCAGCGCACCAGCACACACACACACACATATATAGTGCCCTCAATGAACCCCGGGGAACTGGTGCAGATTCCCGACGGACCATAGCTGAAGCTGATCCAGTCCCATTTATTTATTTATTTACTTATTCATTCATTTATTTTTGCATATATATATATATATATATGGATCCAAGTTTTCACAAAGTCTTATACAGTGTGTGGTTTTCACAAAAAGATCATTTGAGGTTCGAGTGATTTTCTTTCTTCCCCTCAAACGCAATTAGAATGCAGAAGAGTGAGTTAGCATTGCGGGAGCATCGAGCTGATTGTAGACATGCCTTGACATCCGAAGGGAAGATGCCCTTTGCAGATTGACACGACATGCCCTGGAGGCTTGTCGGAAAAAGTGCTCGGCGGTGTTGTGTTTCCCTCAGCAGCTCATTAGAGTCCTGGTGTTAGTGGGCGGTTGGACAAGGACACAGGATGGTGTAGTTTTGTTGCAGTCATATATTTTGCCTACATTTGTTTATCAGAGTACGATGTCATTTATCCGCTTAAATCCAAAGCGACATCCATCTGAGAAACTGAAGATTAAGGACGCGGTTCAAAAGCCCAAAAGTGGCATTAGCGGTCACTCTCAATTCTCAACTTTCCAGTCGATACCACAGCCTTAACCACTGAGTTATACAGTATACGCTAACGCTGAACTCCAGACCTGTTTGGCTCTGATATAATAAAGATTTACATATTTTACATAGTGTTTTCTTTACAGCTTGCATACTGTATAATTAGACCTTGCTCTTATTGTGGAAGCAAAAGTCACGCACTCATGCTCCCAGACTTGGTCCTAGAATATGGCTGTGCCATCACGTGAAGAAAAACTCCATAGATGTGTCCAGACCTGAGCAACTGAAGCAACCCCAGATCACACCACCGCTTCCAGAGGCTTGTACACTATGCATGATGGAATAGGCTCAGTCTGGACCACATGACCTTTTTCCATTGCTACAAAGACTAATTTTCATGCTTCCCAGCAAACTGAATTTTTTTGATCATCAAGTGTTTTTTTTTTATTAATTGACCCAGGAGACTTAGGGCACGAGGCGGGGTACACCCTGGATGGCATGCCAATCCATTGCAGGGCACACACACATGCACATGCACACACACTACGGGCCATTTTGGGAACGCCAGTTAGCGTAATCTGCATGTTTTTGGACTTTGGGAGGAAACCGGAGTACCCGGAGAAAACAAGCACGGAAAGAACATTCTCACAGACCCTGAGGCGAGAATCGAACCCGGACCCTGGAGGTGCAAGGCAACAGTGCTAACCACTACGCCTCCATGTAATTTGGGCCTCTTTAATGGAATTCTTTTGACCAGGCAGCATATCAAGTCTTCATGCTGGAGGGGTCTATGCACATGTTCTTACATCTTGTCGAGCTATCGCAGAAATAGACTGTAGAATAACGCAGATGCACTGGGGGGAAAAAAGGAAAAACTGACAGCACATAAATTTGTATAGAAAAATTGTATAATGCATAAACTACAATAGCACCTCCTTTTGTTTGTAGTGCATAATCTCCTCTGTACAGTATGTTGCAGACGTGTATCCGAGACCTGCTGTTGCAATCACAAAGACTCATCATAAGACTCTTATTATCTTTGCTCATACCGAGCATCCTTTTAGCACACACTTGTACTAGATGAACGGATTAGTCTGGATCCTTGTAATGTTCGATCCTCAAGTCCTCACCTTCGGCTTGTCCCATATGGATCTAAATGTAAATCCTCGTTTCTGTGAAGCAGGTTTATGGAGAAATGTGAATTTCAAAATGATTTAAAGGGGAAATGATATTTAGTTTTTGTCAGCAAACCAACTCGGACAAAAAAAAACATGGTGTCCCCAAAAAAAGCAACCAGTCTGTAGATGATGTGGCTTTTTTGCACAGCAGCCACTTAAGACTTGGCGAGCCTGCAGGAAGTGCTAAGGACAATAGATGCTAATTAGAGGCAGTAGCGCAGAGGCTCTTGACACGGACTTCTGTAATCAGGCCCGAGGGGAATGAGCTCACGATGGAGCTGAGAGGCTGGTGCTGGTTGAAGTGGATGACCTGGCCCCGGCCTGTGGGTGATGAACGGGGGGAAAGAAAGCCACTAAGGAATGTGCCTCTCACTGTCTCACCATCTGTTTCTTCCCATCACTCTTGCACATCACTAAAACAAAAAAAACAAAACAAATACATATAAGCCAAGACAGTAGCACACAAATAAATCATCATGACATGTTCCGTTACTTAAGGGGAAAATATCAGAAGAAGTTTAATGCATATAGTTTAAATTCTGAACTCAAATCGAGCATGTACTGTATGTACGAGTGTATGATGTCATTAAAATTTGGGATACACTATTGAGATCTGAGCTCTGTCTAATGGCTGATACTTGACGCTGACGCGGTACCGATTGTTCAAGCTATTTAAAACATTTCCATAATGATGCTTACAGGCTTTCATCTTTATATCTTCTGTATTAGCTCTTTGTGAATTGTTCACCTTCTAAGATTTTCTTTGCCTTCATCTCCTGTCTAAATATTCTCACACTCTGTTGTTTCTCAGATTCAGCATGCTGATGACCCGATGGCTGCCGTGGAAGATCTAAGTCCACCGAGAGCACATAGTGAAGCTCTCTTACTCACTCTATACCCCCTACCATCTACCATCTACGCATTAGAGTAGATCCGATCAGTCTTCCCCTCCTCAGTAACCCCCCCCCCCCCCCGGGAAGTATGCCTGGATGGAGAGCCCAGTGTCACCTGGTGCTGCTCAACCTGCTGGCCTGTGGCCTGGAGATCTGCGTGGCAGCTGGGATCACCTACGTGCCACCGCTGCTGCTGGAGGCTGGCATAGAGGAGAAGTACATGACCATGGTGCTAGGTAAGAGTTCTTCACCCATTTTGTTCCTTTTTGTTTTTTTAGCATGAAAAAGCATTAAAGGATACCCATGATGCAAAACTCATTTATTAGTCAGTTTTAGACATTCAGATGCGTCTCTAGTTTCTACACAAGACTCAAGAAATTTTTATTTCCTGCTCTTTGTACTGTTTTGCGCAGGCCTAAACAAAACAATCAGATTTTCGGTAATATGACCTGATATACCAAGAGCCCCTCCCCGGGATCAATGCTCCGTTCCACCCAGCTTTGTCGTTTTCTCAGCACCATTTTAAGAGCTACAATAAATAAGACCTCCTAGCCGTTAAGAAGAGATAATTTAATGGTTAGAGGGTAGCTAACCATTAGCTTCTGCAGCTCTGAGTTGCAGTTTAACTTTTATATCAGTAAACGTCGAGGATGTGATTGTGAATGAACACGCTTACACATACACACAACTGATCGGTTGCTGCTGTATAGAAAGGGATGAAGAAAAAAAAACTACTTCTTCTCTACTTATTTTAATTGTCAAAATTCAGGTGGGAAAGTCTAAAAAGGTCCCGAACATGCATGGGTTAAATATATTTATTTTCATCTTGAAATCTCTAAAGTTTTTAGGGGAATTTGGTTCAAATAGAGAATAGTACGTGACCTTTAAATATGGACTTTGTGGACTTGTATAAATGTTCATGAAAGTGTGGGTATGATGACGTGGTGTGACTTTAGAGATCCAGTCTCACTTGGATTTTTTTTTTTTCTTTTTCTAATTATAGCAGTAAAGGTTATGAGGTCACAGAGGTTCATAAGTGATTCTCAGACAGGATTAACCCTTTGTTGCATGACCCCTGTCCTTACTATGCATAGTGACACCATTTAAATGGCCTAGCCCAAAAAAAAGTCACCACCTGGATTTAACTAAGCAAAATGGGTAAGGGGCTACCAGTGGATAATTACGGCAGTGATTAATAGGGTTCAGCTGAAACAAGTTATTATTTAACCCTAACTGAGGAAGTGAGTCGCATCTCATTAATTCAGTGGTTCTCAAAGTGTGGGGCGCGCCCCTAGTGGGGAATACAGGCATGACAGGTGGGGCGCAATGAACGGGAGGGAATTAGTGAAAATAATAGGAAAGTACCTATTCTAATTCATGCTTTTCTTAATTGACAATAAAGATCGGACACTCGAAACTAAACAATCACACGCAAAGAAATGGATCATTAATATAAGTAAATTAAAATAACATCAGAGAAAAAGTGGAACCATAGTGCAACAATAACGGTTTAACGTCGGCATGTTAATCGCAGAGGAACAATATATAAGGAAACATTCGGTATTGTATATGTAATTTCATTTATTTTAATGTGTATGCTGATGTTTCTGTATTTTTGTTAAACATTAATATTTTATCAGGCAGTACTAGTCTGGCATTTCTAGTTTCCAGTGTGGTAACAAAGTTACTTTTTGATCCTTCAGGCGCTGAACAGAGGGGAAGATCAACATCGTTCTACGCTTTTTGTTGGTGTGCGGCTTTTTGCGATAATCCCTAAATCAATCGTTGCGCCGTAGAGAATAATGGTCTTGAAAGTCTTATTCGCGGGTTTATTGACGCAGCTATTGAATTCGGAGATGCGAATATCAAACTAACTTTATCGCGGACACAAACAGGTGTTATGCGCTAAAGTGCCCCCCTGCCACGGATTGCCCAAGCGCACCCCCCAACACACACACACACACACACACACACGTAATCTCTCAAATATTATATTAGGACATACATTCAAAAGTTTATTATTATTAAATATATTATTACTATTATAATTAACCCTAGGCACGTGACAGCCGTCGAGACGATTAATACAAATCCCCCAAAATGATTATTTTATGGCACATTTATTTTGCAGGGGTTTGTCAATGTACAAATAACAAATTATTTATCACAAATACACTAAATAAATATTGTTTGTGGTGAAAAATTATAGGGAACGATTTTTATTATAAATAAGCAATATAAAAATATACATGTATGTATATTAAAAAATTTATAATTTATATATTTTTCCCCAATACAACATGTATTTTTTATATTGTTTATTTTATAATTAAATTTGTTTGTTATAATTTGTAATTTGTAAACCATAATCCTATGAATTTATGTTTCAATATATTATTTAAACGAGATTATGTAGGGGAGGCAATCCGTGGCAGGGGGGGAATTTTAGACCATAACACTGGGTCAGTAGCGTACTGTATGTAGTGAGCATAATAACTTCAATGGATACATTTGTTACATGGACCACAAAAAAGCAGCTGATTCAGCATCATCAGCCTAATCAACCAAAAAGCCTATGATGAGGCCTATGTTGCGCTGGGATTCATGGTGGGGATGGTGGGGGCAGAGGAGAGACCCATGTGTGTTTTGTGTCTTAAACCGCTGGCAGCAGACAGCATGAGACCCAACAAAGTAGGAAGATACTTAGAGAAAACACACCCCAGTCACGTTAATAAGCCACTCGACTTCTTTGAAAGAATGCTCTAGATAAGTGACGAAGTAAGCCTATATACTTGTTATAACAATTGCACGTGTATTTTATCTGTTTTGAACTTGGCGTTATTTGATCTTATTGGTTTAGAAATTGACTTTTCAATAAATGGTACACTTGGCCGTTTTCGTTATCATTTTGTTGACAAGTGGGGCTTGAAAATTCGCCCACCCCCTTAAGTGGGGAATGACAGAAAATGTTTGAGAACCACTGCATTAATTAAACGACCATGTCAAAAGACATATCCTATGGTCATGGCAAAGATGTGACTGTTTTGCAAGGGGCAAATTATTGGCAAAGAGAACAACCATAGAGATTGCTGAAAGTACTAAAATTGTCCAAAGCATTATTAGAATCTTGAAGGATAGTAGGGAACTTCCTCATGTTTGAGGAAGAAATGTGGTCGAATAAAACATTTGGAGTAATCGTGATCAGAGATCACTTAAAAGGATTCAAATTGTAAACAAATACAAATAAAAACCTGTAGAATTCACTGCTATGTTTAATAGTGAAACTAAGAGCATTTTCATATGCACAATGCAAAGAGAACTGAAGGGATCGGAACTAAACAGCTGTGTAACCTTAAGAAAAAAACTACTTATAGTATTAGAATATTCAATTATTTGTCACATGTACTTTACAACACAGTAAAATGTCTTCTTCGCATATCCCAATTAGGAAAGTGGGGTCAGAGCGCATGGTCAGCCAGCTTACAGCGCCCCTGGAGCATAAAGGGGGTTAAGGGCCTTGCTCAAGGGCTCAACAGTGGCAACTTGGCGATGCTGGGGCTCGAACCCCCGACCTTCCAAACAGTAACCCAGTAACCCACAGCCTTAACTGACTGAGCCACCACTGCCACCGCGTTTTCATTAGCGAGGCTAAAAAATATTTTTTTTAAAATAAAAAATTTCAGTTTGCTAGGGAACATAAAAATGGGAAAAGGCCATGTGGTGTGACGAGTCCTTTTTTTTTTCCCTATTCCAGAGTGATGAATACATCAGGGTAAAAAGAGAGGCGATTGAAGTGATGCCCCCCTCATTCCTAGTGCCCACCATACACCATAAGCCTGTGGGGCAGTGTTATGATCTGTTGGTCAGGTCCAGGTTCTGCAACATCATGTGGCAATTAATTTGAATCAGTTGACGACCTGAATGTACTGAATGACCTTTTTTTTTTCTTCCATAAATAGATTTTTTTTTCTTCCCTTATAGCACAGGCATGTTCCTAGATCTCAATGCCAGTATTGATCAGGCTCAAATAGTGAAAGTGTGGTTTAGGGATCATGAGACATCACATTCACACATGGATTCGCCACCACAGAGTCCTGACCAGAGACCTAACCCCATTAAGGATCTTTGGGATGTGCTGGAGAAGACTTCACGCAGCGGTCCGACTCTCTCATCATCAATACAAGATCTTGGAGAGAAATGAATGCGACTATAAACGGAAATAATCGTTGTGGCTTTGCATAAGCTTATCGAAACGATACCACAATGAGTGCTGTAATCAAAGCAAAAGGGTGGTCCAAAGAAATCTTAGAGTGTATGACAATTTTGGGCTGTGGGGTAGATTTTTTTCATTTTTTAAGCACCCATGATGCAACAAAGGGTTAAATACAGTACAGTAGTTTTATTTCTTGTTGTTTTTCTAATACTTGTATATAATACTCGATTATTAGTTTTCTCATGATTGATGTTCTTTGATTTTCCAGTTCCTCAGAATAGTGTTCTTGGCGATGGTTCTATTAATTTCTTGTGTGTCTCCAAGCAGGAGGGATAATTAAATAGATACTGGTTGCCAAAAATGTTAATGGGTGTGCACTACCATATCCCGTGTATCAAGTTGTCTGGAGTATCGTGTGTGCAGCATTATTCAGGCCGTTCAGTTTATTTTAAACATTTTTTTTTGCTTTTAAGTGTGTTTAGGTTTATTACATGAGAATAAATTAAAATTATTGGATTAATCATATCAAGGTGTTTTTAAAGAACTAGCACTGGGAGCTATCTGTGCATCAATTCGAGATTCCTTTGTCACAGCCAGGCGAGTTATCTGAAATAGTGTTTCTTCAGCTAGTGTAGCTTCCTTCTTAACAAGAAGAAATTCACTTGTTCGCAATGATGGAATCCCAGCAGACACCACCTCGGGGAGTTTTTCCTCGTCACCGTCGCCCTCGGCTTGCTCATCAGGGACAATATGATAATTATGATTTATACATAATTTCCTCACACTTTTTTAAACTCACTCACTCAGTCTGGAGCCTATCCTAGGAGACTTGACACCCTGGATGGGGTGCCAATCGATCTCAGGGCACACACATATACGCTAATTCACACATTGCGCCGATTAAGATAATCTGCATGTCTTTGAAGGAAACCGGAGAACCCGAAGGAAACCCACGATGCAAGCATGCAAACTCCATGCACACAGGCCTGAGACGGGACTCGAACCCAGATCGTGGAGGTGCAAGGCGACCATGCTGAATTTGTATATATTTATATACTGTATTTACAATAATACATTGTTAAAAGCAAATAAATAAGACTAAATTGATTTGATTAGATGATGTCATCAGGCAGATGATGGATCAGGTGGTTGTGAGCCATGCTTCTGGTTAAGCTTTAAGAAAGCATGTTGTACAGAAAAAAGGATTGCGATGCCTTCTTTAGTCCAAGTGAAAAAAGTTTGGTTTAAGTAATTAGAAAATCAAACGCTCCGTAATCTCACTGTACCTGACCTTGCACCCACATGCTCGGAGAGGAGCGGAGAAGCGATATATGGTGAGAAAATGTACACCGTGCCCCCGTTTCCCCCGCGTCAACAGCTGCAGAGCAAGACAGAAAGAGCCTTTGTGTGCAATCCCATCCATCCTGGCAAAGAACTGTGTGTTTGCTGAACTCACAATGGCAAAAGAATGCGCAACACTCTATTATAAACACAGCGTCTATAGTGGAACAGAATAAACACTCTATATAAAGTTAACAAAAACTTAAAATCCTTCCTCATTAAGCTCCAAAGAATTCAAGCCATTTATGTCACTGTTTAGCAGTTTGGTGGTGCTTTTGAATTCCTCTCCTACATTAGTGTGTCAGTGTCTCACAGCTGGTGTCTTTCTGCTCAAAAATAATGGCTCCTACCCCCCTCTGGGGTTTTGTGTGAGCATCTCACTAATGCTCCTGAGTATTTGTGTGTTTAAAACACTGCAGTATTGTTTCATATTGTGTGTGTGTGTGTTTACACTTGTGTGCCGTTCAGGCCCTTTTTCATGACGTGTTTTTTTTTTTTTTTTAGAAATATCTAAGCATCCTGTTGAGATTTATTGAAATTCCAATGAAAGCTGAACTGCATAAAAGTGTTCAAGCTGAGAAGATTGTGCTTACTAATACATCAATCTCATGTTTTTTACAGTCACTTAATCATCAAGCAAAGCAAACAACTAAGGAGATTGATGAAATTACTGAAATGGAGTTGGGAAGTGTCCAATGCATTGTTAAAAACCTTTAGAAAGAAATGTGGTTGAAAAAGGAAAAAAATGAATGAACGTGATCTGCGTTGTAAAAATGGAGAGTAGAAATCAGAGCTATATTTAATAGTAAAAGTAAGAGTATTTCCATAAAGGCTTCAATTTACTAAGGAGCCTACAGTAAAGGACTTTGGAGCGATGGAAAAGGGTCATGTGACCTGATGAGTCTTTACCAGAGTGATGGGCGTGTCAGGGTAAGAAGGGAAGCGCATGAAGTGAAGCACCAATCACACATAGTGTTCACTGTACGAGCCTCTCGGTGTTATAATCTGGGGTTGTGTATGACTTGTTGTGGCAAGGCAGTGAAGTCAATGGGACACGACAAGAAATTAAGGTTCCCAGTCTGTGCTTGCATAACTAAGTAGATAAGTATCTTTATTTGTGATTGTCATTAAAACAATAAAACGGCGAAGCAACTCTTGAGCCATAAGAATAAATACAAATATAGTAGTGATTAAAATGAAAATAATATAGTAGTGATAAAAAAAGATGATTATAATAATAATAATAATACAAAATAAATAAGGGGCAAAACTGCCTAGAAAGTCGGGATTAAAACCCTGCTGCACATGGTGTTAGAGGAAAATAACCACCCTGAAATTATTAACTTAACAGTCACATCTTGTTTTTTTTCTTTTTTATGAAAGAATGATCATTTGCCACTAGTTATATGAGTGCATGTTTTATTCATTTATACTTATGTTTGTTTCCCTTGTTTCGTTTGTTGTGAAAATCCTGTTCCTTTATACAGTAGCAGTTACTGTATAAATAGCTGTCATCATCATCTTGCTGATAACCAAAAGCAGTTCATTATGTTGTCGGGAAACCAGAAACTAAAACCTACTGTGGCCTTTTTACTTTTTACTTTTTACTGAAAACCATTAAAAAAAGAAGAAGAAAAAAAACCCTCTGGCACTGTAGACTCCTTCCTTTCTCAAAAGCTGAATTTTGGCCTCCGAGTGGCGCAGTGGTAAAGCGCTCACCCTATCATCCGGAAATTGCTGGTTCGAACCCCGGGTGATGCTGTTTTCCTCTCACAGCCGGAGGCCCAGAGAGAGCTGATTGGCCGAGCTCTCTCAGGGGGGAGGGATTAATCATTAATCACGGCTCTACGGCCAATCAGGGGCGTCTGTGAGCTCGCACACGCGGAAGGAGCGGCTAGCGCATGGGCAAGCAGTTTGAAAAGATGCAGTCGGCTGGCGTCACGCGGTTCGGAGGAAACACGGGATAGTCTTTGCCCTCCCGACTGAGTGGTAGTAGTAGCCTTAATGTGGGAGCCCCCTAGTGACGGCGAGGAATTGGCTACGACTAATATTGGGGAGGAAATTGGAACCCCCCCCCCAAAAAAAATAATTAAAAATAAAAAAAAGCTAAATTTTAGCAAAATAACAATAATACACATGTTTTAATTAATTTATGTGGAGCGTTTTTTTTTATTTGTTTAATAAAATATCTAGATAATCACATTAATAGTAGAATTTAAACCTGAGAGCTGCTTTTATACAAAAGGATTCCTTTAGAAGCGGTCAGCACTGATCCTTCAACAGCACTGCTGTAGTGTACATTCATCTCTAAGAAGATAGCTAAAGGTTGCACAATGCATGAGACGCGGATTCCCATGGCCCTTTAAACTCTCGGCTCTATGGTGAAACAGAAGCCAGACACACGCACGTCTTGCAGCGCTCACTGACGGATATCCTTTGATAAATTTCTTTAAGGCCAGAGCGTTCCCTCGGTTATCCATTTCCACCGCTTCCATAGCGATACCCCACTCCAGAAATAACATGCTTTGTCAAGTCCTGGATCGGCGCCTTAAAATCGGACGTGCATTATAGCCTTGTTTGTGGTGTGTTATTCCAAACCTTTCATATTTCCGGAATATTTTTTTTAAACAAATGCTCTTTATATTTAGGGCAATATCTTTTTTTTTTTTTTTTTTTTTTTTTACTGTCCACACATCTCTGTGACCCGAGTTTCATTTCCCCAGCCAAGTCAGAAACAAATTACATATAAGATTTTAATATAATAATGACTTGATTGCTATGTGTACCCTGGAATCATCCCTGAGCTGGCAGTCTTCTGGATCCTATGGTATTTCCACAGTGAACTTAATATCTTCCTGATCATCTCCTCAACTCATCAGTCACTGCTGCTGCAGCTAGAAATAGCCCCTGAGAATTTGGACGTGAATCAAATGAAAATTGAGGCCCCGCAAACTGGCTTAGTCATCTTCCTTAATTAGGAAGGAAGTAAAGAGGAGTGGTTTGGGGAGGAAAGGGATAATATCGGTCTGTACGCTTTGCTGATGCTTAAAGATGTTTTATGCTGTGAAATCCTGAGTCAGTAATTAACATCATCGTTATGGAAGACGTTTTTGTACAAGGTCATGTTTCCTCTCTTGGGCTTTGTCTTAACCTTTAAATTTACAGCATTTGGCAGACACTCTGATCCAGAATGTATTATATTTTATCACGTTATACATCTGACCAGTTGAGTATTAGGGGGTTTGTTTAAGGGCCCAACAGTGGCAACTTTGGTGGATCTTTGGTGGGATTTGAACCTGGGACCTTGTGTTTAGTAGTTTTCCTAACCACTGAACTACCCCTGCCCCTTTATCCTCATCAGAATGTATTTGTATTTAATTGTTTTATCATATCCTTAGGGAAGTGGTGGATCAGGCGGTTAAGGCTCTAGGTTGTTGATTTAAGGATATGGGTTTGAGCCCTGCAGTGGGTGGGTTGCCGAACCCCATACTATACAGCCCCTGCCTGCAGTGCCGGTCCCAAGCCCGGACAAAATGGCCAACTGAAAGAAACTAAATTTTATCATATCCTGGGTTTAGTTTCTTTTAGAATCTTTCAGATAGAATGTGAATAAGGACTGTGTTCTTGCAATAAAATGAATTTAAGTTGTTGTTGATTTCTCTTCAGGTATTGGTCCAGTTCTAGGCCTCGTCTTCATCCCTCTCATTGGTTCAGCCAGTGACCGGTGTAGCAGTAGCTATGGACGACGGCGACCCTTCATCTGGCTGCTGTCTCTGGGTGTGCTCATGGCCATGGTCATCATCCCTCATACCGACAACCTGGCCACCCTTCTGAACTGGGGTGGAATCACCCATCCTAACCAGCCCCTCCAGGTGGGTCTGCTCATCTTGGGCGTGGTGCTGCTGGACTTCTGTAGCCAAGTGTGCTTCACGCCGCTGGAGGCACTTCTGTCAGACCTGTACGGCGGGCGCGAGGAGTGCGCCCGTGCGTTTGCTACCTTCTCCTTCATGGCGAGTCTGGGTTCGTGCATCGGATACCTCCTGGCCTTGCTTGACTGGAGCTCTGGTCCACTTGCCCAATACCTGGGCGGACAAGCCAAAGGACTCTTCACCTCCCTTATTCTTATCTTTGTTTGTTGCGTGCTGGTCACCATGAAAGCGTCTGAGGAGAAAGACGACTCGGATTCCTGGGCCGGATGCCTGTCCTTGTGCTATACGCCTAAGAGACGGTTAAAGATCTGCCTGCCAAGGGCAGGTTCTCTAATATGTGTGCTCAGGAGCTGCTGGTCAGTTACACCAGCCATCTTCAGCAGCTACTGCCATGTGCCGTACGTCATGAGGCGTCTCTGCGCTGCTCAGCTGAGCAGCTGGATGGCTATTGTGAGCTTCATGCTTTTCTACACAGACTTTGTCGGAGAGGGACTTTACCAAGGAGTGCCGAGTGCGGCGCCAGGCACAGTGTCCAGGCAGCAATACGATGAAGGTGAGATGTAATTATGTTAATTCTTAACGTAACACAAGTTTTTTTTTTTTTTTTTCGAATAAGCCACCCAAGAGAGTAGCCTGCTGTCCAGTAGATGCAGCTCATATTTGTGTTGGAAAAAAGGTAGGTAGTCAAATGTTATGAATACACAAAGGCTATTGTCTGTCATTAAAGTGGGTGGTAAAGATGAGGGATGGATAGGGTTAAAAACAAACAAAAAAAAGCTTATGTGTGCTGCTAAATAGAAATGTCCTGCCCCTTCTGATGAGAGTTCACAGCCCTTGGCCTCACTCGACCGTCTGTTTTCTGTCAGAAGTGGTCTGCTTTGTGTTTGTCACCCCCTCAAGTAATCATTTTTCCTCTGGTAATGAGTTTGTTTTGCTGGAGTTGGTGCCGCATACTTCCTGTCTCGTGGCCAGCGTGTCTGGCTCTCCTGAGTGAACTCGGGTTAACCTTCACCCACGGTCAGTGACTGTGCCGCGTGAGTCATCCAAACACCCAGATGGACGCGCGGCCACAACTTGCAGCTCGCGCAGTTTGAAAATAAATTGATGCAGCATCCCGAACGCTTTTTTTTTTTTAACACAGCACATTGGCAGACGTGATACTCGGCCGAGTCTCTTTGTGTTTGCACATCAATAGCAACAGCAAACTGTATACCACGTACTAGTTTATTTCTGAGCACTGCTCCAAGACATATGGGGTAGATGATCCTAAACCGGAGCAGCTTCAGACGAAGTGCTGGCGTGCTGGACTGTGTTTAAGCTCTAAACTCGAGGTGTGTGAAGATGGCTCAGTCGTTTAAAAAGGGAATCCAGTGCCTTTTCGAACATGCCATGGATTTAAGATTTAAGGTTAGCTTTGTCTGTAGTGTTTTGGCAAAGCTTTCTGAACTTTCACCGTTTTAAAAAAGACAGCCAGCTGCACATTAGGAACCTGGGGACAAGTTAAGCCTGGTATTATGGCACTTTTTAGTGCAGAGTTTAGAAATGCTGTGTGTTCTCTGTGCTCGGGCATTTTTTGTGTTTCCTGCATACTCCTTACATTTTTTTCTGTATTTCTGGCTAGTGATCAAGAATTTCATGAATATTCGCTGGCTGGCCAAATAAAACTGTCACCACATGGATTTAACTAAGGAAATAGTTAAGAGACTTCCATTGGACAATTACCGCAGTGATTAATATAGTTCAGCTGCAACAAGTTATTTAACCCTAACTGATGCCGAACCATGTCAGAAGACATATCTGGGATTGTGGCAAAGATGTGACTCTGTTTCAGAACAACTAAGGATACTGTAAAACGACTAAAATTGGGTTAAGAACTGGAAGGATAGTGGTGAGCCGTCATCCTTGAGGAAGAACTGTGGTCTGAAAAAATTTGGTGGATGCTACCATCATGCCTAGTGCCCATCATACAAGTCGCTCAGCAACATTACGTGCCCAAAAAATGACGACCTGAATGTATTGAGTGACCAGGTTTTTTTATTTTTTTATCATCAGTGGATTTTTTCTTCCCTGATGGCACAGGCATGCTCCAAGATGATGATGCCAGGATTGATCGAACTCAAATTGAGTGATTCAGGGAGCATGAGACATCATTTTTACACATGGATTGGCCACCACACAGTCCAGACCTTAACCCCCACTGAGAATCTTTGGGATGTCCCACAGAAGGTTTTACACAACCGTCCGACAAGTCTGGAGGAATTAAATGTTTTGACGTTCCATAAGCGTATTGAACCGATACCACGGCCATGAAATGAGTGTGTGATTTTTCTGTTTGCCTGGACAGTGTATTTCCACTCACTTATCTATACAGGGTCGCGGGGGGGGCAATCCTTACACACGTTCACACACTTACTTGTTCAATTTGGGAACGCCAATTAGCCTAGAATGCATGCCTTTGGACTGTGAGAAGAAAACAGGGAGGAGACTCACCAAGTACAGGGAGAACATGCAAACTCTATGAACACAGACCCCGAGGTGGAAATCAAACTCGGACCCTGGAGGTGCAAGGTGACAAGGTGGACGTGGATGTGACCGTACTAACCACTAAACCACCATGCTGCTTAGCATATTTTCAAATGTTTTCAAATTTGGAAGGTGTTTTTGCAGTGGGAAACCGAACCTAATAGCCAACCAAGCAATTACCAATCAACAAATATTAATAGAAACAAAGTACCAGGAATTGAAGACAACTTAGAGCATTGTAAAAAACATGACTATTGCTATTTTACCGAACTGATATTTTTAAGTTTATATGTTACACCTGTGATATGTTTAAACCATGACTCCAGCGTCAAAGATGTCATTTGTGTTTCCCTAGGGATCCGTATGGGCAGCCTGGGGCTATTCCTACAGTGTGCTACCTCAACCTTCTTCTCACTAATCATGAACCGGCTGGTGTGTACCTTCGGCTCCAGGAAGGTCTTCTTGTTTAGCATGGTATCTTTCACCCTCTCAGCGCTAGTCATCTGCCTGTCGAAGAGTGTCCTGTTGGTCACGGGGATGTCAGCCCTTACCGGCTTTGCTTTTGCCACCTTACAGACTCTGCCATACACACTTACCTGCCACTATCACCAAGAGAAGGAGGTAGGCTTTTAACTCTCATATCTTCTGTTACTGTACTGGGCTCTAAAATGAGAATGGTACACAGAAAAAAACACTGTTGATCAAAGGAAAGGGATGAGATTCATGGAAGTAAACATATGTTCGCAATGGTATTAGAATTTAATTCAGCATCAAACCAGCTATGACCGCAGAAGGTCAAGGTAATCTGAGAACTCAGAGAATCATTTGTTGAGGGTATTTTTTTAATGAGCGTATTCATAGATTTTGGAATGGCACTAAAAATAAAATGCATGTTGGGATAAAAATCCAGTTCTGACGGTATCGCTGAGATCTTACGGGTTACTCTGATTTCCTGCAGGTCTATATGGCGGCCCGCAAAACCAAAAAGAACAGGATCTCCACCGAAATCGTGCGCCTTACCTTGAACGAAGACACGAGCGATCTGAACCATAACGGCCACGCCCACTACAACCAGGATGACCTGGAATATTACCCGCCTCAGCACAGTCAGAACGCCACACAGGTCGATCACGGATCAGACGCTTACGACAAACGTGGCGTGGGCTTGGACTTTGCCATCCTTGATAGCACCTTCTTGCTCTCTCAGGTCTTCCCGTCTCTGTTCATGGGCATGATTGTCCAGTTCACTCAATCTGTCACTGCCTACATCGCTTCTTCTGCCATTTTCGGGGCAGTCAGTGTATATTTTGCCACACGTGTCATCTTCGAACAGAAGGATCTTGAAAACTAGGAGAAAACCCTAAATGTGAAACAGCGGTTGATTCTTTTCAAGGCTACTTTCCAGGAAGTAAACAGCTTCTCGCGACACAGATTCAGACGAGCTAGTAGAACACCAAAACCCGAACTGGAAGAAAAAAAAAAAAAAAAACACTACCACCACAGTAATAAATCTGTAGTCATTCTGTGTGATGACCTGCTGTTCTTCTTTTTCCTGTCTGCCCACACAATAACATCCTGCCTGTCTCATCATCCTTCCTGTCACTCATTTTCTCCACTCGTTGGTCCAGATCACAGTTTATTTAATGTTAATTTAACTGTTTAATATTCTTTTCTTTGCACTAATGGCATGTCTTATAAACACCGTCCTTGCTCTCAGTTACTGACTCTACATATCTTTTTTTTTTTTTTTTGGTATTTATCCTCAGTGCAGGCCTGTATGGTTCTACATTGCTGTGAAGATGACTTCACACCGCTCTCAGGCTTTTTTGTTCACTCATATCATCATCACCAAAAAAAAAACAGACATCTACACAACTTGGACCAACAGTTGCATCAACAGAGATGCAATGTGTCATGCCAAGCCTTTATGTCATATAAAGATTAAAAAGAAATATTACTGTATATATTTTTGTACATTAATAATATATACATATACAAACATATTTATATCCCTATGGGAATTTCTTTTTGATGAAACCTGCTTGCTGAGGTCATCTGTTTTGTTGCTAGTTTCATGCAAACCTGACAGTTGAAGTGAAAAAGACTGATTATCTGGTTACAGCGGCACCTGTCAAGTAGTGAACTAGGCTAAGTACCTGAGCACAGATACTGCGATAATGGCCAAATTGTGATAGCTAGACGGACGGGTCAAAGGATTTCCAAAACTCCCTGTATGCTGTGGTCAGGACCTACCAAAAGTGGTCCAAGGTGGACAACCAGTAAACCAGTGACGTGTGAGGGGTGAAGGCTGGCTTGTCGTGTCTGATCCAACAGAAAAGCTACTGTAGCTCAAATTCCAAAAAAAAAAATGCAGGCGTCAGAACACACATTGCATCATAGTTTGGATGTATCCTCAGGTCAGTCAGGATCAGTGTTGGGTGTAACGCATCACAAAGTAACACGTTAGATTACTTGGATTATTTTTTTGATAAAAAAGAGTAATCTTACGTGTTAGTTCCGCCATTTAAGTACTCAGTTATTTCATAATTTTTTCGTTATTCAGACAATTTATGTAATCTGTGAGCCAGACAGCAGTGATTCCGTTATTGTGTGTGTGTAAAAGTCGTCCTACAAGCCCCGCCCCGATAACCCGCCCCCATCTGTTATTCCTGCTGTTATACCCCTATCTCACCTTTGCGGTTTGACTATGCGAGGACCGATGCGCGGGCAGATGGAAACGTAATCACAGCGGCAAAACTCGTGGTGAATCATGATGAACCGTACTTGCGGTCACCGCGTAGGTGAGATAGGGGTATTAGTATTTAACAGATTATGGGCCAAACTTCGCTGAGTGATGATGGTAGAATAATTATAAAGGTCTTGACTAAAACAACACGCATGAGGAATCACAAAAGAGTTTTCATTTTCTGCAATGGAAAATACTCGAACTAGTTACTTTTATCAAAGGGTAACGCTGTAATGTAATTAATTACTTTTTAATTATAGTAATTTTGTAATGTAATTAGTTACTTTAAAAAATAACGTCCCCCAACACTGATTAGAATGCCTATGGTGGTCATGTCTACCACTGAAAGCTCCTACAATAGGCATGTGAGCATCAGAGCTGGACCACGGAGCAATGGAAGGAGGTTGCCTGGTCTAATGAATCATGTTTTCTTTTGCATCACATGGATGGCTGAGTGTGTGTCCGTGGCTTACCTGGAGAAGATATGGCACCAGGGTGCACTATGGGAATAAGGCAAGCTGGTGAAGCCAGTGTGATGTTTGGCAATGTTCTGCTAGGAAATCTTGGGTCCTTCTTCTTCTTGCTGTTTACCCGCAGTTGGCATCCAATATGTTGCTTTGCCACCACCATCTGGTCTTGATCTCCCTCAAATTCCTTTCAGTTTAAATCCTGTTGTCCAGTCCCGTTCTTGAGGCGAGTTCTTAAGGCGAAACTATGTAGTGTGAAACACATTTTCCCATAAGAATTAATGTAAATGCAGATAATCCGTACCAGCCACTCAAAACATATTACCAATATTACTAATTTCTAATACAATAATTATATTTCTGCATATATAAACAAGCAAAACATTTATACAAGACAAGTTAATGACAGAAAAATATTAAATCAATAGACATTAAACCTCACTTAATGTTAATTAATGCTTTCCCTTCGCACCGGCTGGTTTAAAAACCCAATTGAAAGTGGCTTAGTTTCCTTCTTTCTGACGTCCTTATCAATATTTTTTAGACCCCTAGTGTTTTCACTAAATCTTGCACAAAATGCAAAAAAAAAATAATTAAAAACTCGTTTTCTTGGCTTTTCACTAACGCAAACAAGTTTTGAACAGCTACCAGCATAAGCATACTCGGTCATATCACCTTGGTCCTTCAATTGGCTGCTACGTTGACATGTAACCTCTACCTAATAATTAATAATTGTTTCAGAACCTCTTCATATCAACAGTATTCAGCCCTGTTTCAGCAGGATGATGAATCCTGACACACTGCAAAAAAACTGTTCAGAAACGGTTTGAAGAACATGACAGGGTGTTATCTGGGGTCCGATCCATAGAGACTCTATCTCGCAACTAAAATATCTATAAGGATCCTCAGTCAACATCTGGGTGCCTGATACCACGGCACACCTTCAGAAGTCTAGTGCCTCGACGGGTCAGGGCTGACGGTGCATCAGGAACCGACACAATATTAGCCAGGTGGTTTTCATGTTATGTCTGATCAGTGTATAGTTCATGGAATACATTTTATCTGTGTGATTAGTTACCAGCACTAGCAGCCAAATCGAGGCAGAAGCTAAAAAAAAGAGACAATCTAGCTTATTTTTGTACAGAGAGTTTTACTACCTAAATGACACTGTAGAAACACATTGTGCCACAAATCTTCATCATCATCATCATCATAAAAAACGATACTACAACAGGGCACAGAAATTGGGGGTGTGTATGCGCACACATAAAAAAAAAAAAGCATGTGCATGTGATTATATAAACATACCGTACATGTAAGTGTATTTGCAAGAGCGTGTGCGAGAGAAAACGTGCGAGTCTGCGAGGGAATATGCCTGTGTGCGTTTGTTGCGTGCGAGAGGGAAGAGTAGGTGCGAGTGTGTGAGAAAGTTTATGGGAGAGTATCCGAAAGAGTATGGGAGAGTTCGCTTAAGCGTGCGTGTGCAAGAAATCTTTTACGTGCAAGTCTGCGTGTGCGAATGTGAGCATGCGAAAGTGTGTGTGTGTGTGAGACATCGGTAAAACTCTCAGGACAGACCCGTTTACTTTCAAATCGTAAATATCATCTACTTTTTTCGTATTTAGAGTGTATTTACATTAAACAGCCATAAATTATTTTAAATATATGATTCATGTGTTGCGTTTTTAATTTATTATGTCTGTTGTTAGCATTTATTTGTAAAGATTATTAAAAAAAAAAAACATTATAAAAAAATACTGTCTTGCATTTAAAATACGATTCATTTTGCAGTCTGTTGGGGTTTAATGACCCTACTTTGTTGTTGTGCCTTTTTTTATTATTATTATCTAACACACTGGCAGTCAAATGTTTGTACGCCCCTTCTTAATCTTGAAATCTAAATCGCTGTTTTTAACAGTCATACAGTAACGATGTTAACGTTCGCATTATTTATTAATGCAAGGATTATTAAATACATACGGACCAAGAAAAGTATTGCAACTATTTCTTATTTTATATTGTTAACAGTGTTTCTGATGGAGGTTTACACAACTGAGCAGATTTACAGTAGGAGGTTCCCGAATACTTATTATTACTGCTTTTAAAGATATTTAATCTTAATATGTGTCTTACCGTTTGACTGTAATGTACGTTGTAAGCTTTTCCTTTTAACGGACCAAATCCCTTTAAGAGCATTGATACTTAATATTGATTTTGATGAACTTAATATTGTATAAACTGCTTTGAGAAGTCTTTTGTGTCATCTCAGTTGAAATGACTCGACGATAAAGTGCCTAAACTTATTTCTTAGGTCTATGACAAACATGTTTTATCTTTTATCTTTGCTGTATGAGTCAGGGAGTTCTTCACCAGAAGATTACTTTACATGGAAGAAAAACTAAAAAATACACTTTATTTATATGAAAATGCCTTCATCCTGACTCTTCGTCCTGTCTACAGCGTTCTTCTGAAGTCTAAAGAATATGTTTGAAACTCATAACTCCATCCTGGACCACGAATCAGTGTTTACTGTTCAAATATTACAAGCTTTGTGCTTTTTGCAAACAGAACCTGTGGATTAATGGAATTTCATAGCGACTGCATCTCAGTTAATGATGTGTGTGTGTGTTGGTGTCTAGTCAGGTGAAAACTTTTTAACCACTATATTTGGCCAACAGAAATCGTTGGATTTTTTTACATCATATTCTAATAATTAAAATGCATTAAATTCAATATATTGTAACAACAGTGATCTCAAATGTCTGGTTATTTTTGCAGCTCTGCTATTTACTCACGCTTTACGTCCTGTTACAAAACCCTAATACTGGAGACTCCTTCCATAAACGTTAACTCAACATCTCCTTAAGAAAACCCCCCCAAAATTATCCACCATACAATTACAATCCAACATGGTTTTCCTTTTCCAGTGATTTACTAATCCATCGCTCATACCGATTACAGCCAGTTATCCTTTGCCTAAAAAGGTAACAAATACCGTGACTATAACTGCCAAATCTATTCACATACTGATTGTAGAAATCGGAAAAAAAAAACACTTCACATTATCAGAACTAATACACTCCTGTGTATTGAATAAGTAGATCTACGACCCTTTAGTTCCTGACTATTTTAACTCGTAACTATTGTTTCTAATGACATGAAACAGCGCCACCTGCTGCATAAGGGTGCTTTTTGGAAAAAAAGAACATTTCATCCAAAAGCTAAAACATTATTATAAGGATTAAATTATTTTTTTCATGTCCTGTCAGATTACCTGATTCATGTATGGAGAAAATTCTCACAAAATCTTTCAAGGGTTTTTTCTCTGGGGGTAACTTTCAGTGGACTTTTACAGTCATTACAAAAGTGAGATGTGAGATTCCTTATCCAAAAAAAAATGCAAACTACAACTTTTTTTTATGCTTAACTAAGGGGAAGTCAGGCATTATGCAGCATATTTTGGTAGATAATCCAGGTGCCTTCCAGGAATAAAAACCCAGTAACATTTAATATATTTTACACATTATTTGGCATGGGTGCGCCTCGGGTGCCCATGATCCATGATACTGTCACCAATTTACTGGAATATAATTGATAGTGTTAATGTGTTAATGTTATGTGGTGTTGACGTTATGGCTGATTGGTGTGTATATAAAGCACATCTTAAGAAATAAGAATATGAATGTATTATTATTATTATTATTATTATTATTATTTTGCAATTACATTTTATTTATATAGCCATTTTAACAATGGCCATTGTCGCAAAGCAGATTAACACATAAATCAACATGATCAGATGGTCCCTGATGAGCAAGCCAAGGGCAATAGTGGCAGGGGAAAACTCTGTTTAATGGCCAGTGGAAGAAACCTTGAGAGGAAACAGACTCCAGATTCAGTCGGTAGTCAGAAATTAAATAAAATACTGTTCATACAGAGTAATTACTGTGTATCGCTCAGTCTAGTTCAGTCCAGACAACCACAATCATGGGGAAGACTGCTGACTTGAAAGTTGTCCAGAAGATGATCATCGACACCCTCCACAAAAAGGTCATCGTTGAAAGGGCTGTATAGAAGGACGAAAATGGAATATTAACTGGAAGGGAAAAGATGCACAAGAAACAGGGATAACTACTCAAAACATTTTTTAGTTCTAATACAGTAGCATTGTAATAGATGGAATCAGTGCCTTATAAAGCAGAATGAAGTGTGCTTATAGGTAGATAGAAAGAAAGAAAGAAAGAAAGATAGATAGATAGATTGATTGATTGATTGATTAATTGATTCTTTAATGCTGCAATTCATGTATCAGAACATTGACTCCAAAATTTTCAAGATTTTTCATTTACATACAGTATAACAACTGGTCACACAGACCTTACAGCACAGTGAAATGATTTTTTCACATATCCCAGTTAGGAAGCTGGGGTCAGGTTCAGCATCCCTGGAGCAAATAGGGTTAAGGGCCTTGTTCAAGGACTCAACTGTGGCACCTTGGCAGTGCTGGGGCTTGAACCCCTGATCTTTTGATTACAACCTTAACTGATTGAGCCACCACTGCCATTTGATGTGGTAGAATGTTAGTGTTCCTCTATAATCATGTAAATGGCACAATCTAAAGTATTCACACAGCACAGCAGCTTTCATATACTGTATGAATTTATATGAATGTCATGGAGGACAAATGGAGTTCACAGTTGTTTACTGTTTATCAAAAAGTTCATGAATGATTTGAAATTCATCAGAGTTTAGTTTGCACTTGATGCTATGCTTAATTACAGGTTCAATTAATTTGTAATTTTTTGTAAATGTTCTTTATTATTTCTTAACATATGAGTAGAAGAATAAGCTTCCTGACAGTTTTCATCATCATATTACATTGTCCATATATACAGGACTTAGCCACTTCTTTTTAGTCAGTTCATGCTCACGATCCATACCCCGTTTCTCACTAGAAATACTGTTTTTGGGTTAAGCACTACCGAAATATGGGAACGATGTCGCAAAAACATAGAAGTTTCAAAACAACCAGAAAAACATCATGTGTATCATGTGCTATTCCTTTGCCTATTTTACCCATTTTTTACTTTTTTGTTCATTCATGTTTGTATAGTTGGTTAAAATTAATTAAAATTCAGTTCATCATATCGCCTGTGTTGTGCTGAAAAAAGTGCTGAGTCCTTCATATGTCTATTTAAAAAAAACAGCAAAACCAAAAAATTGGCTAAAATGCTCTGGGTTTTACTTAGTAGTCGCATATGACAGCTTAAGAATGAACCACGGTTATGTTTTTTTCTTAAAAGTTGTGAGATAGGATGTAAGTATGGATCTGAGAAGTACAACAACATCAGACCATTTGCGCTACAGGATTGTGCCGAGGTATTCTTTAAAAAACACTGTTGTTGCTTTCCTGTGTCAAACTAAATTTTCTTAGAATGGTAAGTACATTTTTCTTAGCTATGACTCTATTCCATCCATTCTGGGGCTTTATTTGCCAAGGGTGCCCATTATAGGGGTTTGTCTGTGGGACTGCAGCTACTGTAGATGTCACTCTCTGAAATACTATTCCAGTCCTTCAAGGGTGCAGTTTTTGCATCTTTAATATGCATCTTTGTGTAACTTTAAAATGATAAATTAGTTTTGTCATTGGGCGACACGGTGGTGTAGTGGTTAGTGCTGTTGCCTTGCACCTCCAGGCTCGATTCCCGTCTCTGTGTGCATGGAGTTTGCATGTTCTTCCCGTGTTTGGTGGGTGTTCTCTAATTGCCCATAGTGTGTGTATGTCTGTGTGCCTTGTGATGGATTGGCGCCCTGTCCAGGGTGTACCCCGCCTCGTGCATAGGTCTCCTGGGATAGGGTTAGGGGTTGCTTCTCTGATTAATGCTCTCCTTGCCCTGCTTGTCAGTTTAGGTGGACGGCCATGTCTTGGTAGGTTTGCAGTTGTGCCATTGTCTTTATATTTTCCGACGATGGCTTGAACAGCGCTCTGTGAGATGTTAAAAAAAAAATGGGATTTTTTTTTTTTAAACCCAAGCCTGCTTTAAACTTCCCCACAACTTTATCCCTGACCTGTCTGGGGTGTTTCTTGGGCTTCATGATGCTGTAATGTTCTCTAACAAAGCTCTGAGTGCTTCACAGACCAGCTGTATATCATATACTGAGATTAAATTACACACAGGTAAACTCTATTTACTCATTAGGAGACTTTTTAAAGGCAGTGGGTTCCACTGGATTTAAATGAGGGGGATCAGAGTAAAGGGAGGGTTGAATGCAAATGCATGCCACAGTTTTTAATTTGTAAAAAGAAAATGTAAAACCATTTATCATTTTCCTTCCACCTGACAGTGATGTGCAACTTTGTGTTGGTCTATAGCATACAATAATAAAATCAGCCACAAGTAATGTTTTAATACCAGAGTACTTTTCCAGACTGTACGGTCAATAAACTGTGTTTTCATGTAAATGTTGTCTAAAGCAAAGCACCTGCAGACCCCTCTGCCCTAGAACCTGGGTGTTTAATACAGTATAATGTAGCAGTGTGCAGTTTGGGACGCATCCCGTTGGCTTGCTCTCCCCCCACACCGGCGACAGAGATGCAAAAAACATGGTCATCATCATCATCATCACCGGCAGCAAAAGCAACAACAGCAGCAGCAGTAGCATCATCATCATCATCATCATCACGAGCAGCTTGATCTCCGCCGCCGCGCGCGAAGCCCCCGACCCCGACCCGCCTTCCAAAAATAAGCCCCCCTGCCGCCATGCGCGCGGAGCAGCGAGCGCAACGAGGCGCGCGGTATTTTTAGGGGGCCGTGTTCGCGCTGACCACGTGCGCCGGCGGTAGGACCGGACGGGCCGCCGCCGCCGCCGCCGCCGTTGCGCAGAAGCAGCGCAGGCGCCCTCGGACGGCGACGGCATGCGCCACGCGAGCGCGAGTACGGCGACGGCGACGGCGCGGACCGCGATCGTGCTGCTGGGCGTCCTGCTCGGGGTCGCGTCGTCGCGCAGGACCCACGCCACGACGCTCGAGGCGCGGTGGGAGACGCTGTTCGCGCGCTCCGTGCTCGGGATCTCCGGCGACAACGACTATCTGATGGGCGTCAAGAGAGTGCGGAGGCTGTACTGCAACGTGGGCATCGGGTTTCACCTGCAGGTGCTGCCAGACGGAAGGATAAACGGTGTACATGACGAGAACCAGTACAGTGAGTTGCACGCTTAACGCAAAAACCGAGCGCGCGCGCACGCACACAAACACACACGCAAACACACAGCAGCCGGGTGCACATCATGAATAAAACCAAAATCATCAAGGATGCGTCTCATTTTGTAGCGGGATGTGCATTTATAGATGCATAATAATAATCATTATTAATATTATAGTTATTTTCCTTCTCCTTCTTCTTATTATTATTGTCATAATAATGCGTGTGTTTCCTCTTTGATCATGATTTGCATCCTGAGATGAAACGCAGAAACGCTACCCAGGGATGCAAATCACTGCCAAGACGCATCTCCATCCCAGATATGATTTTTTTTTTTTTTTTTTGCATGATCCTGCTTGCAGGCACATACCACAAATATGACCAAAGGCAATAGATTTATCTATTTTTGGAAGAAAAATGTTTCCAAAGCTTCCAGCGTGACACGGATGCTCGGACGAAATTAGACGCCAACTAATTTTACACTGCGTCCATTTGCGACCCAATCCACATCTGCAGTAGTGACAGTTTATTTTCTCCCACAAGAATAATAAAGCAGCATGGAGATGTAGTAGAAAGCATGCCCTATAGACTGAATAAAGCGTTTTATTATGCGTTATCTCAGACTCGTCATGCGTAACTGTCCATGTTGTGGTTTAATCAGGTCTGATAGAGATCTCAGCGGTGGAGAGAGGAGTGGTGAGTCTGTACGGGCTGAGAAGTGAGCAGTTTGTCGCAATGAACCGCCGGGGAAGGTTGTACGCAACGGTAGGTATGCACATTATTCCTTACCCATAAAGCAAATAAATAAATAAATAATGGTTTTCAATATTCATATCCATATTCTGCAGTTCCTCAATACAATGTGCTTATGGTCAGGCTTTTATGATTAATAACTTATCATTACTGCACATTTTAATCAATGTCAAGAGGCGTAATATAATTCATCTTGTCTCTGATGTTTTATGGCTAGTTGTTATGTATTGTAATGTTATCTAATCAATATAAATTTCGAGAAATACACTTTCAGGGAAGAAAAAGTATTAAACTGTACACTGCCTACATTACAGTGGTGTTACAATGATAATTAAAGCCTGGTAAGTAAAGTATCCTTTACATACTAATGTCAATGCAGGACACTCTAATCAGCCATAACTTTAAAACCACCTGCCAAATATTGTGTCGTTCCCCCTTGTGCTACGAAAATAGCTCTGACCCGTAAAGCCATGGACGCCACGAGCCCTCTAAAGGTGGCATGTGGTTTCACAAAGACGTTAGCAGCAGATCCATGGTCAGGCCTCTGTGGATCTGCCTTGATTGCTCAGCACATTTTACAGATGCTTGATTGGATTAAGATCTGGCGAATCTGGAGGCCGAGTCAACATCTTGAACACTTCGACATGTTCCTTAGACCATTCCTGAAGAAATACTGCAGTCTGAAAGAGTGCATTATTCCACTGAACGATGCCCCTGCCATTGGGGAATACCATTACCATGAAGGGAATCTGCATTGCTTATATAAACATCGTCCAAAGCATCACACTGCATCTTCCTATCTTGCCTTACTTCCATAGTGCACCCTGGTGCCATCTCTGCCTGACTGGCCGTCCTAACATGACTCATCAGAACAGGCCACCTTTTTGCATTGCTTTGAGGTTCTGATGCTCACATTCCCATTGTACACCCTTTCGGTGGTGGACATTCTGACCGGTCTGCAGCTACTCAGCTTCACACACAGCAAGCTGTGATGCACTGTGTGATCTGATACCTTTCTATCAGAGCCAGCATTCTCTGTTTCAACTATTAGTGTTACAGTAGCTTCCTGGTAGGATACGACCAGACATGCTCCTCATGTGCCACTGCATCCCAGGATCACCACACAAGACGTGCCATTCTGGAAATGTTCTGACCCAGTTTCCTAGCATTTAGAATTTGGTGATTATGAAAGTCACTCAGATTCTTGCTTCCAACACATCAGCTTCAGGAACTGAATGGTCACTTGCTGCTTAATATATCTCACCTCTCTAGAGGTGCCACTGTAATGAGATATTCAGTGTTATTCACTTTGCCTGTCAGTGTTTTTAACCTTCTGGCTGATCAGTGTCTTTCATAAAAATAAAAATAATAAATAATAAAAACATGCATACATAAAAAGGTACAAACAATGTACCCTTAAAGGTACAACCTCCATTTAGGCATTTGGCAGACACTCTTATCCAGAGCGACTTACATTTTTATCTCATTATACATCTGAGAAGTTAAGGGCCTTGCTCAAGGGCCCAACAGTGGCAACTTGGTGGTTGTGGGGTTTGAATCTGGGATCTTCCGAACCGTAGTCCAATGCCTTAACCACTGAGCTACCCCTGGCTTAACCTTTGCAAATACAGTACAAGAGTCAAAAGTTTGGACACACTTTCTAATATATATATATATATATATATATATATAGGTATTATATAATGATTTCATTTATTAAGGGCACTATGTGAACAAGTAATTGCCCCCTAAACCTATTAAGTGGTTGTGTGACTAACTGTCTTTGTTACCAACATTAATTCATAAATGAATTAAGAAGAATGAATAAGAAATATTAATTAAGAGAAGAAATATTATAAATATCAAAGTCAGAATAAGGTTAAATCACCTTGCAAGGCAATTTGCACATCGATTTGTGATTGGTACGTTGATTTATTTCAGTTGTGTTACTTTTAATTAAATTAATTAATGTAACATTATAAATTGAGTCAACTTACACCTTTGCCATTTACTAGACCCATAGAGCTTTTTATACCTATATTTCTCACAAATTTATATAAATTTTCCATTGGACATAAGTTCATCATTTATTATTATCACGCATCAATTATTGGCCTGGGTGTTTAAGTTATTGAGGTTTAGTTTAAACCCACTCAACTCAAGTGAGCAGTCGAATCAACTAATAACTATAAAACTCAATGATGGTATAAGCTTTATAATAGTGAGTTGAGTTCCTTTAATATTATGGAGAAAAAAAACACACCGTCCCTTGACTCCACTTTGGTTCACTCATGGTTCTAGGCTATATGTTCTGCAGGAAGTCTGTAGTTGATGAACTGCGCTGCGGGCCACTGACCATCTCCTTCCCGACTTCATTTCAGAGAGTCTTCCGGGACGAATGCAAGTTCAAAGAGACGTTGCTTCCCAATAACTACAACGCCTACGAGTCTTCCATTTATAAGGGCTTCTACATCGCCCTGAGCAAACATGGCCGTCTGAAGAGAGGCTACAAGGCCACGCCGGCTATGACTGTCACGCACTTCCTCCCTCGATTATGAGCGAGCCTGGCAATAACTCACTCTTTTTTTGCACATGTTGGACGTTCGCGCAGGTAACTTATACATACGTACAAGGCACGACAAAAAATATGAACTGCAATCAAAAGATACAAAATACGTAATTATAGTATTTATTCTTGTTAATGAAATATATGTATATATGGGTAGCTGTGTGTCTGATCTTTGTGTACATGCCATTCTTTGCTGCTTATCATTTCTATTAAGATTATAAGAGGGATGAGGAGCTTTTTGTTTGTTTGTTTGTTTGTTTTTGTTTAGTTCTTTGCCCCTATCACATTTATGGGTGCTTGCCATAACTGGTGTGTAAACCCTACCCTGTCATCAGTGTGACTAGCATCCCCAGCTTTCAGATGAAAAACAGATATGTTTTATTACCTCAAAGAGCTACATCTGGCTTGGAAAGGTGTGAGCCTGTCACGCACTGGAGGAAGATATACGCAAACGTTTATCTATATACGTTACTGTTTAAGATTTTGATCTGTTCCACCATTTTGCGAGAGAGACGACAGCCCATGCGACTGCTGCCTTTCCTGCACAGTGGTGCCTTAGCTTTCTAAAACTGTGGCTATTTTTTTGATTGCATGTTTGCATCCTGCTGTAACAGAGATGATCCACTCTGGGGGCTTCAGCACAATTCCTAAAGGTCTGCGATGAGCTTCGTTTCATGCTGTTTCTTTACTTAGATCAGCTAGATATCAGAGAATCTGGGACTTGCCAGAAATAAGAGCAGCTTGCATGCATTTGTACTTGAGACTCAAGCTGAGGAAGATCCTTTAATCCTTTATGGAGGGGACACTTTGACACACTGGACGTTTTTTTTTTTGTTTGTTTTTTTTAGCCGTAGCATGGCCAGTGACCTCAGAACTGGACTTATCATCTGTTTGTAAAGTATCAAGTAAAAGAAATTGGCTCGACCTTGAGAATTGATGGATTTTTGGGTTTTTTAGAGCTGGTATCGGTTCTAAAGTAGCACTTATTTAAGATGAACACTTTTGCTTGTTTAAGTAGTATGCAAAAAACATCTCAGGCTATAAAAAAAAGACATTTTTGCAATTCCTTTATTAGTACGTCTCCATGTTGTCTACTTTGCATTACTTTTAGACAGCAGGACCGACTTCAGGGATGGACAAATCCATAATTCATTAGCTAGCCTACCAGCAACTCAAAGCTAGCCTTAACTGTGGCATGTAGTTAGATAAAACTATTTGTGCATAATAAAATGATTAATACAGTTCTGGGGACGACTCAGACTGTTTGCACCTTCAACAAAAAAAACTAATTAACGGTTCAGCTATTATCTGTAGTGTTCTGTCGTTGAGACGAGTGCCCGTTAAGCTAGCATTAGATATCTATAAAGGTTGTATGCTGTGATGTGCTGTATTGCATGTTTGTCACTGTTTCCTCATCCTGGGAAAATTGTCTAACTCCTAGTTTTTAGTTTAGCTCCAGGCGTGTAGCTGGAGGATAGTTAAAGCTTGGTGCGATGCGTTTTGAAGAAGTTCTATAAAGCTGACTAGCACAACATAAAAATAAATAAAAAAAGAAAAGACTAATATAAAAAATAAGAACTTAAGCAAAATACTATACAGGTAGTCCCCAACTTACCAACATTCGAGTTAGGAATTTTTGCAGATACGAACAGACTACGGTTCGACTTCCGGTTCGATCACAGATGTAGCTCACATGTATTGGACAAAAAATAGACACTGCAGTGCACCAGATACCAATATTTATAATCATATACAATATTTTTTATCATCGTGTAAGTGAATGTAGCAAAAGTCTAAAGTCTGGTATATTGTGTGTGTGTGCGCGTGTGGGTGTTCGAGAAAAATGAGTCGGCCTCACTGGTTTCAGTGAGCAGTGGTTTCCAGGAGCACGATGATAGAAAATGTCTGTCCTGTAAAGCTGTCCTGATGGTGAATAATCCTAATTTTGGAAAACCCTTAATGAGACAGTTCACAGTCCAATACAGTGGAAAAAAGTTTTGGGACAAACTGGCGTGTGCGATTTTCCTTGTGATTTAAAGGCGCAGAGATAACACTGTTACATCTCACATTTCACTGTGAGATTCATTTCCTTAGGCCACAGGATGGCAAAGAGGTGTGGTGTGGTGTGGGGAAAGGGGACAGAGATTTAGTAAGTATGTATATTCGTGTCAAAAATGTCCAACTCAATTTGTCTGCCTTAAGAACAAATTCGACTTATGAACGTGCTCTTGGAACGGAACTCGGTCGTAAGTTGGGAACTACCTGTACTGGAAACCCATCTTTCACACCTTTATTTTCAATTGCTGTTCACTTGCTTTGCAAAATGACCAGCTAGCTAGATGATGTTAATTACTTAAAAGAAGACGCCTTTTTTGTGATTATGCGATGTACAACTAAATTACGAGTACTTTTAAAACTGTGCAATCAGAAGAACTATATACATTAAACAGCAACAGACAGACAAACTATGGTACACAAAAGATGTTGGACATGTGTACCGTAATTAAACAATAATGATTATGATAATGAAATGATTAGTTTGCTTTCTTGGTCGAATTTGTCAGTTTGCTTGAACTGGTTTGAAGGCTTTGGTCTTTTGAAATGTATCCAGAGTATAAAACCCAAGACTACACCAAAGATTTGAAGTGATGCGTTTTATTGAGTAGCTTGATCTAGTTTTATATTTAGCATGCATAACACAGTATAACACTAACACTTTTAAAAACAGATATCTCTGATAAAATTCAGCTCGTTATATTGCTTCTTTATACAGTAGATGTATCCGGAGTAACAAAACAGGAATAAATAAATAGAAAAATTGTCTGCTAGAATTTTTTAGCCTGGGGTCCCTAGTGTCCCTAAAATTGTATCATCATATAACTCAGTATGTAGTGCATCAGGTGGTGTGGTTCAGGAAAAGAAAAAAATGACAACACTGACCACATGGAGCTTCCATAAAACTAATATTTATACAAACAAAAAACGTAATAATGGGAACACTGTCTTCGAGGCCTATATTCATGAAGTATGACATAACAATGCTAATAATAATTCAAAAATAAATAAATAAATGTAATTACTAACTAATAATTAAATATTTTAAATAATAACATTTACAAACCATTTGCATCTTACAACCTATTTATAATAAGCTATAATTTGAGGAATACACTTTACCCAATGATGACATTGTAAATGCTTATAATGTTCTTTAGAATAAAATTTCCAGTAGCTGTATAATCATGCACTGATTATAAATAGTTTGTTCAGTATTTTACTTTACATGGCATTATTTTCAATATTGACTCAACATGAACATGTGTGTTAATTTAAAAAGGAAGTCAAGACTTATTGCACGTTATTAGAAAAAAGAATGCCTATAAGCAATTATTACCAACATGTAAATAATTATAATTACAATTATAAAATCATAATGGTTTTTAAATATAGCCTTAATGGAAAGTGTTATTTTTTTTCTTTCCCAGGATGTTAGATGAGTGAAATAACAGCTGCTGAAGCTGCTTGTCCGTCGGCCAACTGTGAATGAAAAACTGATATCGCTGAGATATAATCTGCTAGTTATTTGTCCAGCCCTGGAGCAGGTTCTCCTGCAGAACATATATATATATTATTTATTTATTTTTTTGGCAGCACAAAAGCATTGAAAGCGAAATGCCAAGCTTGATCTGAAACCTATTCTTAAAACCAATCTATGGTAGTCTTTTTAAAATTTTCTTTCCTATCTGCTTATCTGTTTCAATACTAGGCACTTACACAAAGACCGAAGCGGAGAGCTGACTCAGCTTAAAGAATTCGGTCAGCACAATTCATGCATCACTGAATCCAATCAATTTAATGGCTTACGAGTTGAAGTCAGGGTATTAGACGACTTAAACTGGGAATATATTTTTAGAAAACCCCCCACCCCCTCCGCAACCTCCACGTGGTCTCACACACGCGCGCACACACGTTACGCAATCCGACCTAAAATAGTAGCCTGCCATCTCCTCTGAAAAACACTGCATAAATAAATCTAGGGCTAAAGTTGGACGGGTGAAGACAAACAGCTATGGTGGCGGTTTAAATGATCCGATCATGGCTTGTAAACACGGCGTGTACGATAATTGTTTTTTATTATTTTGCTGCAATATCCTTTACAAGGGAAAAGGTCTGCACGAGCCGGAATAGGGTTTCTGATCCGCAGTGTGTTTGAGACACCGCTGGGTTCCTCTACCGCAGCTCTGCTGAGAACAGATCGTCTTACATGGCATAAGGAACCAGATGGCTTTGTCTCATTTTGCCCTGCCTGGCACTAGGGTGCGGGAATGTTGTAGCTCTACGGGGTGGGCGAAGTGGCAAAAATATCATATCATAAAAGTTAAAGATAATTATCAGTGTATTTTAAGATGCTTGCAGTGTAAATTATGATAGTTAGCTTTGGTGACTAAGTGCCAGCAAAGCAACAACAACAACAACAACAACAACAACAAGCGCTATGTGTCAATTACTACAGTTTGACAATAAATAAGTTAATAAGTAAAAATAAAAAAGGAGTAAATGTCAAGTCAGTAACTGTTATAGAACTACTTAGAATTCTCACGATGATATCATACTCCTTAGCCCTGTGTACACCCACATAGTTTCATTGGCCATCCATTTTATATTTCATATCAAAATTCAAAATGCTTATATCAGTGCGGTCAACCTTTAAAAAAATTCAATCTAGTTAATCACAGTCGTAGTCTGTGATATATAAACGTGCAATGTGGGAATAAAGAAATGCATGACAAACCGGTCAGAAGAAACAGATTATGCAGTTTTATAATGTCTCAAACATTCTCATAACATTTAACAAACGTCAAATTCAAATCTCTCGAATGGTAGACTCCTTGCAGCGGCACTTTTTTTTTTGTGAGCCCCGTCTGTTCCTATAGTGGTGAGCATGTGCGTTATCTCCTTTTCAACTCGGTTAGCGCAATTGGATAGCACATGCTTCGGCAAAATGTCTTTCTTGTGTTTTTAAAACACCCAGAGTGAATGAGGTCAGTTGCCATTTGTCATTGATTAGGTGTGCTGTTACACCGAGGTAGTTATAGTTACTTACTCATGTCAGGTGGTCTCCAGTAAGTGCAATAAAAGTGTCAACTGCCTCACTTTCACAGCCTTTTCAGTGTCTTACGTTTAATGTGTTCTTGTAAAAACAGTTTCCCCTTGAAAGGAGCTCGAGCACACGAGTTTTGATTAGACAATTTCAATCTGGAAACTTTTTATAATGAAATTTGCCGTTCAGTACACCTGGTGATGTTTACTTCTCAGTCATCTTATTATCCGCGTTAAAAGTGACATAATCACGGACAGTTGGGTAACCGCGCTGCGATTATGGGAGGCCATTCGAGTCAAAATTGTTCAAATGATTAATTTGTTTTTAAAAAAAATAGTAACATGTTAAAATTTCTACATTAATCACAACGCATTAACATGACAGCTCTAATACACATATATATATATATTAGCTTATAATGTATATATATATATATTAGCTTTATATTAAGTGGGGTCATGATGGATCAAAGCTGGAAAAAAGGATGCTTTAAAAAAAAAATGAATCTTTGTACCCAAATGTAGGCATGCAATATGATAATACTTAATTTAATGAAATAATAATAATAATCTTCATCATCACAATTACTGCATTTTTGTCCATGTGGTTTATTTGAAGCTGTCCCATAACAAACTAAAAAGCAATGACGTTGCATTAAAGGAGCACTGTGTAATGTTTAGCGCCCTCTGCTGACACAGAGCTGGAATGACACATATCTCCACCAGGGGGCGGGGTTAACCTACCTCCACAGTATAAACAAATGCATGGTAATTTTGTGGATCTCCTGTATTTCATTGAAAAATATCTTAGAAACTGATTCTAACAGGTTTATGAACATTACAGACTGCACCTTTAAAAAGTGTGGAAAGAATCTAGCATGGATTTTAAAAAAAAAGGGGGGGGGGGGGGGGACTAGATCTACAGGAATTCCCGAAGGACAGTTTGGCTCTCATTTTCTGTCTAGTCTAGACAAATATCATCTTATTCAAGGCAGATGATCAGGGCTATGGGGGGGGGGGGGGGGGGGGGGGGGAAGAACCTGGCTATGAAATGAAATGGGTTGCGGGTTTTTACTGGATTTCTTGTTCCCGTTCGGGCTGCAGTGCCGTGAGCAGTGTGAGAGATAGCGAACGAAGGGTATGTGCATGTGTGTGTGAAGCCTCTTGTAGCATTTTCTCCTGCTTTTCTATTCCTGCACTGAGGGGACTGTGCTTCCTCTAAATTCCCCTCCTCTTTTTGAACATATACCTCACCTCCTGCCTTAGTTCTGATTTGTTGAAACGATTGTAAGACGACAGACTTTTTTCGCCGATCATTTAGTTTCTGGAGAAGAAAAAAACGAAAAAGGAGTCAAGAGTTCTAATATAAGAAATATGTTTTACTTTTATTTTGTACGTATGTGCTGTGCACAGCAGTCAACTGTATTACTGAGAGGATAATAAAAGTTTGTTTTTTAACAGTGTCGTGTGCTTCATCCATATTTCTCGGAACTCATTACAAGGGCCTTGGTAGGCAACAGTGACGAGTCGAAAACAGCTGAAGGAAAATGCAGTTTGGTCACCATCTGCTGGACAAAGCGTGGAACGCATGCACTTTATTTATAAAAGAAAACTTAATATGTTCATGTTTAATAACTGCTTTATCCTGATCAGGGTCGTACACCATGTAACCCTGGAACACTAAAAGGAATACACTTTACACACCTTAATGCACTTATCCCAGTGTTTCACTAGTGCTTGGACACCATCAAGGTAGAAGGTTTTCTTGGTACGCCACGATCAGTCTGCCTGTCTGTTTAACATCTGAAACGCCGGCCTCCCAGGAACTCCTGTAATAGCCCAAACATGTTGAAAAATGGCTTGAAGTGAGGTCAGGACTGTACGGGGAATGTGGCAATAACTCCCAGCCGAGTTCCTGCAATTTGCAAGTGGTGTTGGTGAAGGATTGTGCGAACAGTTCCCACAGACACGATGCGTCTCGTCTGCAAAGAGGTGACAAGTAGTCTGTCGATTTTTCAAGGATCAGGCACTGAATTTCACAGGAACGACTTCCTAGGCCAGGATCATAATTCATAGATGTACGGCCTTCTGCATCATTCACATGTTTTACTGCCTCAAGGAGCACTGCGCCTTGAAGTCTTCTGTAAATGTCAACCGGTTTTAGCCTTCATTCATGGGAAATTTATCAAAAGTCCCGGTTTGACCTGAACACCCCTCGATCCTGAGCTCGGGTTATTGCGTTTATGGAGTTTCCCATGTTTGTTCCCTCACTTCTCTGATTTCCTCCCAACCCACCAAAAGCCTGCAGGTAAGTACAAAGTTGCCCCCAGGATGTGATCGAGTTCATGAAAGAGTCCTGCAAGAGACCGGACTTACAGTCAGGATGTGTTCCTGAATCACACCAATCATGATAAAGAGTAAAGATTTTAGGATGAAGAGTTTGCTAAAGATAAATGAATAATTGTTAATAAAATAAACTAGGTGTAGTGGTTAGCACTGTCGCCTTGCACCTCCAGGGTCGAGAGTTCGATTCCCACCTCGGGTGTCTGTGTGTCTTGGGTTTCCTCCAGGTACTCCGGTTTCTTCCTACAGTCCAAAGAAATGCAGATTAGGCTAATTAGGATCCCCAAATTGCCTTTAGTATGTGTGTGTGTGTGTGGGTGTGTGAGCGCCCTGCTGGATGAAATAGAAATTGAAGCTGGATGAAATTGAAATAGGAAGGTTAGGTAGTAGGTTTCTTGGCTGCCATGCAGAAGGCCAGAGTTCAATTCCCATCCAATGCCCAGTGCTGGTCCCCAGCCCGGATAACATGGGAGGGTTGCATCAAAAAATGATATCCGGCGTAAAAACCTGTGCCGAGTTGTGTGAAGATTGGGTGGTCCGCTGTGGCGACCCCTCAACGGGTACCTGGCACCTTAAAGCTGCCACGTGGCAGCGCTACAATACCCGCTGTACCACTGTGCAGCCTGAGAAAGTACAGTAGGCGCATTTTACTTTCTTGGGCGATGATTTCCTTATTGAATATCGCAATCTTTTCCTACAACCTACCTCCTTTCCTACTTTACCGCTTTACGACCAGAGATGCCTTACAGCTGCGGGGTCCCTGGTTCAAGCCTTTATCACATGGCGTCCCCTGGGTAGGCACTACCCAGAATAAAGGAGAATGAAGATGATAATGGAGCAACAGTTAGTTGAACTAAACTTAAATAACAATTACGACACAAGTTGTTGTTATTATTATTACTACTTTTTATTTCTATTTCTATCCAGCATTATATTAAAAATAATGAATTCACTGTTCTTAAATGTCCAGTGAGTCAAAAGAAAGTTGGTGAGGCGTGAAATTTTTCTACAGCGTGGGACGACTTACAGACTTATCAAACTAAAACCAGTGTTTAAAAGTTTAGATAACAGAGTATTTCAATGCCAGTGAGTGCTATCACTATCATTTATTTCCTGCGCTCCCGAGGACTGTTGTAACTGTTACAAAACCTGACATTAGCTCCTTCACATCCTCGGTGAATCCCCCACATGTTCCACATGACATAATATGATAACATTGCATCAGGTTGAGCAGAGTTACGTCAGCCCTAGTTGCAGCCTCCAAACAGGAGATGGCCAATTACAGGCCACTTCAGTATGCAAATAGGAACTTTGGACTTTTTTTTTTTTCCACCCAAATAAATACAGACACACACGCGTACACAGGGATTCCATATGCAAACCCTCACCCCGACCGATCATGCTTTTAGTCCCTCTCCTCTGCTGGGCTGTGCTCACACTCCACACTACAGCCACTTGTTACCATCTGCAGCGGACATCCTTACCCTCCGGTCCCGACGCAGCCGAGCCAGGAACTCCAACACGGCTCGAAGCAAAAAGCTATTTCATCAGCCGAGACAGAGCTCCGGAACCTGTTCGTCAAGGTTCAGAAGGTATGTTAGGAGTTTCGTTAGATTTCCCGAGCTTTGTCATGGCGTGTTCTGATCGTTGATGTTCCTCTGAAATCACGCAGGTCACTTCGGATACTGGAAGGACCCGGATACAAACTGCTTCTCGGTCCTCAATGTAAAAAGTCGTGCGTTCTTATGCTTGGACTCCCAAGGAAAGTTGTACACCTCAGTAAGTATCGTTCAAGGAAATTAATAAATGTTACGCCACGATTGAATGAGTCAACGCCGCACAAATCACTTCTAAGTAAATTTGCATGAAAAATATTCAAAGGTTTTTCAAACAGCATTTCTTTTAGTAAAGATTTATTCATCACAAAAATCAGTTTGCTGAAATTTGTTCCATCTAAGATTTTTATTTAGGGATTTATTAATGTTTCAGATTTAGTTTGGATTTTATTAAACACTATTTAGAAGATAGATCAAACACTTATGTCCATATATAAAAAGAATCAGATGCTATGAAACTGTTGTTGTGGTTTGGACTCAAGGGCCTATTTGAATAAAGACGATAATGATGTTTATGATGATGATTGGCAGCTTATGCGTCTCTCTCGATGATCCTATACCACCTTTAACTGGCAAATATCTAATTCTCTCCACATTTAAGTGACGCGTGTGTCTGTGTCTATCCTCAGGTACAGGACAGCGATAAGGACTGCAGGTTTCACCGCATCAAAAGACACAAACGTTACGACGTGTTTGACTCCTGCAGGGGCGACGTGCTACTGCTCAGGCGGCGACGAGCCAAAATAGGCGCCCGCAATTCGCCAAAGCCGTCAGGCTATGTGTTCTTCCGGCAACAGAAAAATCATACGTACCGCAGAAAGAGAAGCGGTTGGCACACCGACCCGTCCGACCCGCTGGGATTCGAGTATCCGCATTTAGGCGCGATGAGAAACTGGAGGAGCGACCCGGAGCATGGTGGTAACGTCTCGAAGGAGACCATTGCGTTAGTGGATGATCCTTTAGAGGTGTTGCTTTCACATAATCCACCACCGCCTACTCTGGAAAAACACTGGGGAAACAGAAAAATGAGATTCTGAGTGGAGAGTCACCATACCTTCACTACCTGGGATTGCGATTTCACTGTTGTACAGCCATACCATGTTGAATACTTGATTCAGAAGGTGCCGATTTATCCTCTGTAAAAGAAGCTCTGATAGAAAAAAAAAACATATCACAGGTTTAGATCCCTGCACTCGTTCGCTAAAACATAAGAACGGCTTACACAGGGACTTGCTTGCTCATGGAAGGAGTCTCCAGTGTCAGCACTTTGTAACATTAGGATGACGGGGAAAGAAAATTTGGAATTATTACAATTATTACAAGTACTGTGCAAACAAAGATGCATTAATGAAAGCAATAAACAGTATTAATGTAAACATCGGCAATAGTAAACGTAACAACTTGCCCATGTTTAAAAATGCGTAAGGGGTCTCAGGTAGATGTTGTGCAGTTCGATAAGGAAACGATCAAAAGTTATCCGTCAATTTTCAAGGGTCAGACCGATGGCCAAAGCCACAGGAGACACATGGAGACTCCATAAAATAAACCTTTAAGACCAAACGCAAGACCAAATGATGACCTTTTAGACTTTTGCACAGTACTGTATGTATCTGTAACATAAGCATTAACCTGTTCTATGGGCATTTCAACAAAAGTAACTATAACTTGACTTGGATTAAACGTAGAGCTTTACGTTCTACCTTTATAAGTAAGTAAGCTCGTGTCACTGTAATATTACACATTTGTAACACTAACTCGGCTTCTCGTATAGAGTGTTTTATTTCTGATTTATCTGCTGTAAGCTGCAAGCTCTATGACGTGACATGTGACAAGTTCACCTGGCCTGAGTAGGTCAGTTATTGTCCTTTCACCTAATTTACTAAGTTAAACAGCATCTGTGTTTCGTATGTGTATTAGAGCATAGTTCATTTATGACACACAGTCATAGAGTGCAACACTGAAAGCAAAAACTGATTTAAAAAAAAATATGCATAGTTTGTTTTTATTTTTTTTATATATAATTTTAAGTTGTTTTCCAAATAATGATTAATCTTTTTAAACTATTATAAATGGCTCAAATGGTGCTGGACACTTTTATATACTTATTTATTTGTGTGTTTATATCATATATGACATTTTATACCTAAGCTTAATATCTTAAAAAGTCAATAATATGTTTATCTGCATTTAATATATATTTTAGAAATTGTACTCTGTCTCTTTTTTTTTTTTTTATAAATCATATTATTTGTGCACTACAAACTAAAATAACACTTGTATTTATACAAACAATAAAAAAAAAAGATTTTTTTTCTTTTACTTCTTGTGTGGTTTTTTTGTGCACAGTACTGATACACGTCATAATGCCATATCATTATTATCAACACAGTTCTGTTCCAGTTTATACTGATAACTTTAGGTCATATGAACTTAAACAGCAACCATGTTGATGCAGCCAAAAAAAAAGAAAAAAAGAAAAATGACTCAATGCCATCAAAAAGTGGTGCATGATTCTACTTAAACAAACACAGCTGTGTACTTTTCCGCATGGGGTACAATCACGTGAAGGGAACTTGATCTCGGTTTGTGCACGTATGTCAATAGTTAGAAGATACCTGGCGAGAAAAAGTGACTGATGTAAAAGCATTACTGCATGTGCATGGCATGAACACTTGCTGATGTTGAAATTAGTAAATTGTATAGTTATTTCATTTGAGAAATACACTGCTTAAAAGTCTTCCCCCCCAACATACAGTTAGATACCCACCCATCAGGTGATCATGATACATTACATTTTTAGATTTTTCATCAACTTGTACATTAAAGTGTCCCATTTCACACATCAAATTGTAGGTGTTAAACAAAATTGTTTTTGTTTTTTTTAAATAATCACCTTTATCCTACATTAAAACACTCCTATCCTGATGGGAGTGCTCTTTCTGAGCATGGCTCCGCCCATATCATGTTTACATAGTGGCGCATTTCTTTCCATATCGATGGGCGTGATCCTTTTGGGGATGACTTCACCTCTATCATGCTCATTCAATGATCAAACATTTCTATCCTGATGGGAGTAGTTTCTGATGATGACTCCGCTTCCATCATGTTTCTACAATGAAGAAACATTTATACTGTATCTTGATGTGAGGATGACTCTGCCTTTGTCATGTGGATTCAATGATGAAGTCAACAGTCCATCACAGAGCACAAGCACACATACACACACTCAAATTCACCTACACACTAAAGGCAATTTGGAAACACCACTAAGCCTAATCTGCCTGTCTTTGGATTATGGGAGGAAACCGGAGGACCCAGAGAAAACCCACCAAGCACACCAACATGTGCGCTTGATTTACATTTACATTTAGGCATTTGGCGGACACTCTTATCCGGAGCGACTTACAAAAGTGCTTTGTAGTTTCCATCATTGGATAGATTCTTACACTGGGTTACTAAGTACCATCAGTCAAACACTGTTGGAATTAGCCCAAGTACTAAAGAAATAGATATGTCTTAAGTCGTCGTTTAAAGATTGCCAGAGACTCCTCTGTACAGACATCTAGAGGAGGTTAATTCCACCACTTAGGTGGTAGGACGGAAAAGAGTCTAGATGCACATTTTCCTTGATTTCTGAGAGATGGTGGGCCCAGCCAAACACTGTTGGAGGATTGGAGAGAACGTATTGCGATGCAAGGTGTGATTAGAGCAGAGATGTATGTGGGTGCTGGGCCGTTTTTGGCTTTGTAGGCGAGCATCACTATGAATTGGAAGCAGAGGAGTGGGGTGGTGTGGGAGAACTTGGGAAGGTTGAAAACGAGACATTCAGCTGCGTCCTGGATCATCTGCAGAGGACGAATGGTGGACAGAGGCAGACCTGCCAGGGGTCCAGTCTTGAAGTAACAAGGGACTGAAGAAGCACCTGGGTAACCTGTGAAGAAAGAAATGGACAAATTCGTCTGATGTTGTAAAGAAGAAATTACCAGGAGCAAGTTAGGTTAGCAATGTGTGGAGAAATTGACAGTTTGGAGTAATCCAGATTTAACCCAAGACTGTGGGCAGTTGCTGAAGGAGCCACGGTCTTGACTGATGGATGAGTCGCCAGGGAAGAACAGCAGATTAATGGCTGGATTAATAGCTTGGAACTTTTTTCCTCCAGTCTGAAAACGTCATAAACCTAGAATGCAGTTGGCGTGAGAATTAGAACAGGTATAACACAGAGTACAGGTTCTCTGTTTTTCCATTGAGAGTAGATATAGTGCTTGCTTGTCTCTGGAAAAAAAAGAGAGGAAAATTTGCTTTATTTAAAGCCCCATTAACCAGTAACAACAAAGGCTGTGCATCATTAGCTTTATGACTTCCTTCATGCACTCAGTGTCAGGAGCCGTGGCTCTGCTTTTCCTTCTGTTCACGATGAACCAGCTTTTACCACTGCCACACTTCATTATATTCATTTATATCATCTGGTAAATTAATTACACGCAAGTCTTCACTTTACTTGGCCTCAGGCCTGAAATGATCTCAGCGGTTTACAAACAAACGCTTAACGCCAGACAGCTCATCTCTTGCATGACAACCTTTTGAAGTCACTATGAATTGGCACATTCCTGTGCATGAGCAGGCTGAGAACTCCCGAGCCACGTTTGACCCAGAGGCACAGCGCGGGGAAAGTGAAATGGCACAATGCCAGATGCACATAGGCAACATGGCAAAGGAAAAAACATCTTCTAAACGCCATCCTCTGGATCTGGATCTTCACTCAAGAGTATGATTGAGTTGTAGTGGTTAGCACTCCGCTTTGCACCTCCATGGTTTTGGGTTTGATTCCCGGTCAGGCTCGATTCCCCTCTCTCTGTGTGCATGGGCTTTGCATGTTCTCCCTGTGCTTGGTGGGTTCCCTCCGGGTACTTCGGTTTCCTTTCACAGTCCGAAGACATGATGATTAGGCTAATTGGTGTTCCCAAATTGTTGTGCCCTGCGGTGGATTGGCACCCTGTCCAAGGTGTACCCTGTCTTTTGCCCCAAGTCTCCTGGGATAGGCTCAGGCCCCCTGAATACAGTTCCCCTTCTACCACTCACAACATGATATTTTGCATTTAATCACAATTGCGTTTAATTTTATAGAATGCCTGGAAAACAAGTCCAATTTTTATTTCAACTCTTTGTTTTTCTTTATATTTCACATTACGCAATGTCTGAGAGACAGGTTCCTGTTATCACGTGTCACAGAACTTACAAACAGTCATTAGCTCACTCGTTTTCCCTCCAGTAGCCAATACGATAAACAGAATGTACTAGGAAATTGGGAAGCCTTCCATCCTGAATACTTTCCAATGCCTGAAAATAAACAAAATGATCGATCCATTTCAGAACCATTGTCCAAGTATATCTGTAAGTAGAACATTAATGAATAGGAACACAGTACAAACCAATCAGATTTCTAAATTCAAAAGCACTGTGATAAAATAAATACCGCTAGTGAACACCGTTGCCAAGAAGGGATGTACAGGTACTTGGTGTTAAGGTAAGTGGTACTGTACATGTCAAAGTAACGTCAGTATAAATGCCAGGATCCAAGTTTTCCCAGCAGAACATTGCCCAGAGCATAACGCAAATTGCCTTCGTCTACCTTCTTGATGGAAGAAATGCACACACACCCGGCTGTCCACATGATGTAAATGAAAACATGATCAAGCCATCTTCTTATATCGGCCACTGATCTCCTTTAGTTCGGATGTCACACGCCCATTGTAGGTGCTTTCGTTGGCGCACACGGGTCAGCTTGGGCACCCTGACCGATCTGCAGCTACACGGCCATGCTTTACAGTTTGTGTTCCAATACCTTTCCATTACAGCCAGCATTCACTTTTTTTCAGCAATTCGTGCTACAGTAGCTCTTCTGTGGGTTCAGCCCAGAGAGGCTCCACACACACATCAATGAACCTTGTGTGCCCATGACCCTGAAGCTAGTTTACTGGTTTTCCATCCACGGAACATTTTAAGTAGGTGGTAACCACTGCATACAGGGGACATGCTCTGACCCGGCCGTCTAGCACTTGTCCAAGTCACTCGGTTCTGTTCGGTTTCTCATTTTTTGCCCCTACTTCAATACAACATCTTTGAGAAGTAACTGTTTACTTGCTGTCTAATGTCAATATTAGGCAGCAATATTATATATAAATATATTATATAAATATCATTATATAATGCACATTTCAAATAATCAGGAAAAACTGAAACATAACAGTTTATTATTATTATTTTTTATCTTAAATGATTAACTGAGATTAGACAATCCCGGCCGTGGAGTAAAACCTTCAACACAAGGACTTCCTGTTGTGATAAGATATTTCATTCATTTTTTCAAAGCTACATTACGCTGTTCACTAAGAAAACCTATTTGCGATGTATATATGTGAGCTAACAAGACAAAACGAAAGGATCCATCCTGAGGAAAAAACGGAAGCGTGTACTGTGGGATTTTCTGACCTTCTGCTTATTAGTGTTGTTATTGTTATGTAGGTGATATTGTTATTACAGTATTATTTTTGTAATAAACAATAATTATTTTGTTATATTTCTTCGCTATTGTTCCTTTTATTGAACTGAACCTTAGTTTATTTTAAACAACTATACAAACATGACTAAGCAAATAAAAATTAAAATGGGTCACACAGGAAAAGAAATAGCATTCACATGATAACATGGTTTTAACATTATTCTCAGTTGTTTCTATGAACAAATAATAATAATAATGATAATAACAATAATAAATATAGTTGCAAGCAACAATGATTTTTGAGCATGTTAAGATCCCCCAAAGGCCCGGATGCTGGGGAAAAAAGATGACTTAGAGGGGCTCTTCACACGCAATAGGGCTGATGTCATAGTGCTTTGGCCCAAATAATAATCATAATAATATAAATAAGCTCGTTTTGATAGTTCTGCATTTTTTATCCTACCTGACATATCCGAAAACACAAATACACAGTTGACCTGTGTTGCTGGCACGGATCTGTCACACTTGAATTTTTAAGGGGTTAAGAGATCAGGCTGTCACAATGTCTAGGTTGCTGCATGTATTATTATTCTTATGATGATTTCGACAGCCTGAGATGTAAATCTTCACTTGGGTCCTGAGACTTTGTCCTTTTGATGTGGGCATCAAACTGAATATTTAGAGTTACTTATTCACCATATTGTTTATTTGAAGAGAAGATTTTAGACTGAGGAAACCTTGGAGGAAGCGGCGATGATCTTTATACCTCAAGGGCACAACGATAGCAGACGAAGGAAGGGGGTAGTGGGGACAGGGGACGGGGGACGGGGGGGCAGACGGTTGTGGCTGCTTCGGGACACAGCAAACTTTCAGCGCAGATATATTTAAGTTGATGCTGGTTGATAAAGATTTTAAGAATATGACTTCTTATTAGCTGACAAATGATAATTTATTAGGTACTCATGCATTACTCCTTATATTCCAAACCAATTCTCATTCAACTTGTTTACCAGCCATCGATGGAAAAGGGTCACCATATTGGCTACTCAGTGTATTAATAACCCTGTGACACATTAGAGGACATACGGTACAATCCCAGCAGCCAGGTCTGTCACCATAAGTCTTGATATCTAGTTAAACAGCACCCCCTGCCTGTTGTAAGTCTGTCCTGCAACCAACAGCTCACCTGCTTGGCATGCTTTATATCACTGGCATCATCTGTAAAGTGAGCATCTTGCAGGTTCATACTTCATTAGGTATACCTGCTCAACTGAGTGATTAATGCAATTTTCCAACCAGCCAATCACATGGCAGCAGCTCTAGGCATTTGGGCAATTAGACCTGGTCAAGATGATCTGGTGAAGTTCAAACCGAGCATCAGAATGGGGCTTGTTGACACATTAAACTTGGAGGCAGATGTGCTACAGCAGCAGAAGACAATTGGCTACAATTGGCATCAGCTCACCAAAAAATCAGACAACACAAGCTTAAATAATTCTTCTGACTATGTAAAGCTGCTTTGCGGCAATGAAAATTGCTAAAAGCGCTATACAAATAAAATTGAATTGAATTGAATTGAACAAGCCTAATCTGATAGGCCTCGATTTCATTGCGACATTTGGATGGTTCGGTCATAATTTGGGTTAAACAGCATGAAAGCCTGGATCCATCCTGCCTTGCATCAATGTTTCAGGCTGCTGCTGGTGGTGTTAGGGTGTGGAGGAGATTTTCTTGGCACACTTCGGGCCATTAAGTACCAATTGAGCATCAGTTAAATGCCACAGCCTACCTGAGTATTGTTGCTGACCATGTCAATCTCCTTATGACCACAAGATACCACAAAGTTAAAAAGTGGCTTTACTTGTTTTTTTTTCTTTTTTTCTAAGTTATATTCATAAATACTGTAACAATAAGACATACAGTGACAATACTTATCAATGCATGTTTAATTTTTGAGAAAGCAAGCTTTAGATATTAATCCTGCCCTGAGGAACATCTGGCCCAGGCCATGTCCAAGTTTTACTCTTTAATTTCTATTAAATTATAATTCTGGATTTTAAGATTCCTAGCTATTTTCCCCTCAGACTGAGAAAAATAAGAAATCTCTTTGGAAATTTCAGTTCTGTGCATGCTTAAAGATCTAAAGGTCGAGTCTAATCTAAAAAGAAAGAAACAAATAATAGTCACTATAATAACTGTATCAAGGTTTAGTGTAAACATTTTCCCCTAGGGTTAGGATTAGGGTTAGGGCTAACTATGGGCTGTCTTGCATGTCTCTGTATGCTGAAGGACCTGTGGAAACAAATATCCAGGGATTAGATTAAACCCAGATAACAGTCACTAATTACACTTTTCCAAACCAAAAAAAGAAGAACATTTGGTTTTCCTTTTCAGGAATCTCCACCACCCTTTAAAGCTTTAAACGTCACTAAACTCTGACTAACTGGACTCGCCAGTAAATAAATGCTTAGTGGTAGGAAACTGGATACAGTTTTAGCAACTCACATATCTACATGCATATTCAAAACGTATATATTTAACTACTGAAATTGTTTTAATCAAAAGAAATTGTTTAAAAACTGAGAAAAATCTGGTTACTTGGTTACCTTCCGAGTAACATATCTGTGTTAGAAATTTTTTATCTTTTGGTCTTAATTAATATTTAGATTTTCTGTAATACTGAATTTTGGGATTTCATTAGCTGTAAGACATAATCATTAAAATGCAAAGATATAAATACCTGCAAAATATCATCATATCTGTGTGTAATAAATCTATATTATATAGTATGTAATTCACTTTTTTAAAAATAATTACTGAAATAAATCAATATCATTTTCGATGACATTTTAATTGATCAAGAAGCACCTATATATACTGCGATGGATCGGCACCCTGTGCAGGGTGTACCCTAGGGCTCCTGGGATAGGCTCCAGGCCCCCCGCAGGCCTGAATACAGAATAAAGCAGTATAGACGATGAGTGAGTGAGTGAGTGTGTAAGATAACCCTCTGAAAAACACCAATACCAAGTCTAGATTGCTGTCCTAAGCCTAGTGCTGGAATATACACTTTATTTCATCATCTAGGAGTGATAACACTTTAATTCAGATATTTTCTCATTTTTTCTCAAAAATATTTTTTTTCAACATATCCAGGAAGCAGATATGGAGGTGGCAGAGCGATTTGCTTTTGGGAGTGACAAGAAAGGACAGGATAAGGACTGAGTACACTAGAGGGACAGTGCGGGTAGGACGGTTTGGGGACCAAGTTAGAGAGTCCAGATGGTTTGGAGATGTGCCGAGGAGGGATGAGGGGTATATCGGGAGGAGAATGTTAGAGATGGAGCTGCCAGGCAGGAGGAGAAGAGAAAGGATCAAGATGAGGTTCATGGTTGTGGTGAGGTTAGAAAGACTAAGCAACATGTGGTAGACAGAGTTAGATGGACACAAATGGTCTGCTGTATCGACCCCTAACAGGAGCAGCCAAAAGAAGATGAAAAAGAAATGTGCAGAATGGGGTTAAAGTTAGGAGCAGGACAAACCCACCATGCCCTGGTCCTGAATATAAAAAGCCTTTAAACATAATTTTATATTATTCATGTTTTTAAACTTCAGTTCAACTATTTACAGTGTCTCACTAACCTGCATAAGAAATACAGAACAGTTTACTGATATTCATTCTGTATTTGTTTAATGTGAGCTACGGAGAGACTTTTTAACATTTTGCTGACCCTAAAATCCTCCATGTGCCAGGATATAAAAAAGCATCCTTCACTATGTCTTGTATCTTACAAACATCATCATTATTATTATTATTATTATTATTTTTTAAAAGAGAGCTTAACAACGCATGGACCACCATAACTTAAAATGTGTTGTACCAGTTGTGTCCTTTGGGAGCGCTCATGGTTTCTTCTCATCGCCTCATTGAACAAAGAAATAAATTTAACAAAGCAGAATTAAATTATTGATTTCAGTATTATTATGTATTTTATATATTATTAGTATTATTGTGTTATTTTTAAAAGCCCAAAAACTTTATCGATTAATGCAGGTAGTACCAGTGAACACTTTACTTTCCTAAAATATCAAGGAACACAGCGGGAACATGGTAAAAATGTCTATTTATCAACATCATATAATTTCCTATCCATGTCCCTGTTCTAGTTTTCAAGCTTTTCAACATCAATCATGCGGTGCTCACCAGGTCTGAAGGGACCAAACTGAGTCATTACCATGTCCGAACAGTTCGCTCCGCACTCTTACCAGGCGCTTATCACATTGTCATTGTGTTGGCGGGTCAGTATAAAAATTGTGACACATGCTTTTCATCACAGAAAGGAATTGGATCCAGTATTTATACTACATTCTCTGAAGATGACTCGGTCTTCTACAAGGTGGCATGGATGTACCATGGTCATAGCCCAAGTCTAAAGAGGGCGTTTCGAGAACTTCATCAATGTAGCAACACATCCCAGTGACGACTCGTTCAGCCGCGCCATTTCACCACACTTTACAATTTCTACAGGAACTGTATCTAGTTCCTTTTATTATTATGTAACTAAACATACATGGTTGTTAATGCTTCAAATAATAAAGAAAAACATAGATTGTGTTAAATAGGGAAAAGGTTTTTGGGTTGTTGTTTTTTTTTTTCTTTCGCCAAGACATTTCAAAATGAAACATTTTAGAGCTGTAATCACTAAACGGTTTTGTCTCAGCAATTCAGAAGTAATAAACATGTATAAGGAAATTCAAACTAAAAAGTACCTAACTGTACCTAAATATGATGATTTAGTGTTTAGCATCACCTCCTTGAACCTCCGGGGTCGCTGCTGGACACATTCCTTCACCCAGATCCTCTTTACGTTAACCCTCCATGCTCACTTGAATCTTTGGGTTTTTTTATTCCTCAGCTAACCTTAACACACGTCTCAATGCTATCCTCTTCACCTCCTCGCATCTTTCTTCAGAACAGCAACAGAAGCAGAATCTGTCTCACCAGCCTGCTTAAAATCACATGACATGCAATTAACAATTACCTGGATTCAGTTGTCAAGCCTGATGGCACTTTTCGACACTCCCAGGACAATCAGAGACCCAGTGTCATCGTAGCTTTCTCTGTTTCTGTCTTGATATCCAACAAAAGGAGAATGCAGATGTTTGTCCCCACCCTCAGTAAATCTACAAAGGTAGCGCTGAAGAATACTGAATTTCTTACCCAGAACTGTATCATACCGTATTACTAAAAACTTCATTTTAGGTTTTTAACTGAAACCTGCTTAGAACTTAGCAGCAATGGACCAGTTCTTATTAAGTGCACGTGATTTCCGGGTATAAGCAAGGGTGCTGGTACTGAATGTTGTTGTTGGTTTAAGAGCTGTGCGATTTAATCTGTTTCGTTGGTCAGTGTGTGATGCAGAATCCATTCAGATAAAATGATTTAGGTAAACTTGGAATTGTTATTGTGTTAAAACTGCAGAACAGATTTGCTGGAGTTTATGAGCAGTTTGCGCAATGTCGCCACCTCCTGGTCTGGATTGTGAAGATATGAAGAAGCGGTGTTTAACCAATCAAGACAAGTTAGACAGATATTATTAGATTATTTAAGAAGTTTGCACTACTTCCAAATCTGTTTCAGACAAATCAGATAATGAACTGTAAAGTGAGTGCAGGAAAGCGGAGTGCAAGGACAAAACATATACTTATTTATACGTATTTATTATGAAATCTTTGAAATAAATAAAGGTAGAAAAACAGTCATTCTTTACCAGGAATATCAATATTTCTTGACTTTTGTTCGCTGCTGTTGAGAATCTGACAAAATCCCCAAGATGGTCAGCCCCAGACTTCCAACATTCGAAGCTATCAGTGCTAAAACCCTGGAGGATCTACAAACGATGGATGGATGGATGGATGGATGGATGGATAGATAGATAGATAGATAGATAGATAGATAGATAGATAGATAGATAGATAGATAGAATGTTGAATACTCTTGTGGTTTATATGATTGGAAGAAGTTGTTGAACTTGGGAGAAAATGTCACCATACATTTTGTATTTGTCACTATACTAAAAATGATTTCAATTAGTTTAAGGTTAATTGAAGTGATGTGGAAAGAGTGCCACACTTGGAGCACCCACTCAATAGGAACCCTAACATCCACAGTGGGGAAATTTCTTTGTTACAGCAGCAAAGAAAAAAGTGTGGAAATAAAAAATAGGGACAGTACAGTATATAAATGTAAGAGAAAAAGAAAAAAAACATTACCATAGTGGCACTTTGAAACAAATTGCACAAAGGTAATATTGCACAGTTTAAAATGTTGTTATTGCACACTTGCTATTGCACACAAATTTAGAATACTGTATTCTAACTGTATTGTAATGTATGCTTTCATTGTAATTGATATTATTATATTTACGATATTGTAGCTATTGTAAATTTTAGACATTATATAACAGTATAAAACAGTTTGAACTAAGGAGACTGGTGCACAAAACTGGGAGAATAAAACTAATTGATAAAAACTCCATAAGATCCTATTTCCTTTGACTATTATTTCTAACAATCCACACTAGAAAAGATCTGATATATGAAGTGATCATTACAAAGCTACCCGCGGCTTCCATTCTGATTCATGCATATGTCCATTTTATCTGTCTGGTCTCTCTGTATAACTTGTGTTTGATGCCAACTGATCAAAGGGCACCACACATACACATTACACAAGGACCAATTAAGCAACGTAAATTCCTGAAGAGGCAGGAGGGAGGAAACACATTCTGACGGAGGTGGTGGAGAATTTTGCTTATGTGTTAAGTCTTTATTTTATAAGTAAATTAGTTTTTTTTCGATTTCTTAAAAATTTAAACTGCTATACAACTATAATTCTGATATACCCACGCAACATATTTCTACACTTTTATATTCTTACATTTATATACCTCAGAGTTTAATTTCTTTCTATTACAGTCTGTAAATTCTGCAGTTCTTCTATTTTATATGCAATTCTATTTTAATTAAATTTTTCATAAATTCTTTTGTAAATATTTAAAATCACAGCCTTTTTTGAATAAATTTAAATTATTTGTTACTAATTTACTTTTATTAAAAATTAAACTATCCAATTTTTAATAAAGTAAATACATAAATTTATATACAAAGATATCAATCTCGCTTTATCTCAGCCCTTAGACCCTTAGTTGAAGCATTGGTGAGATTTATTCCCCCCTCCGTCCACTATGGTTGGTTAAGGTCCAGGTGGGAGCCTTAAGCTGTTCATTTTAATTGAATTCAATATTTGTAACTTTTGTAAATATTTAAAATCCCAGCCTTTTTAAATTATTATTATTATTATTATTTTAATTTACTTTTATTACAAATTGAACTTTTTATTTAATTGTACTCTCTGGTGTCTTATTTTACCATAATGAAATGTTTTCTTTTAGGCTATTTTTTATTTTATTTTATTGAAACTAAAACCGTATACAGTATGATTGTATATGTGACAAAAAAATCTTTCAATTATTACACATATTAAATTATCTATATAAATTAATTTTCACAATTTTTTTTTTTTTTTAAAGAACAGTATTGGACAGATATGGCACTAGACTCGTTGAAGCAGATATTTATTGGAGATAGGTTGTGCAACAGACATTATTGAGGTACATGACAAGGTCATAGTGGAGGGAGGAGACAGAATCCATGTGAATCTTACAAATTAACATTCATATGATTAATCTGTAACACAGAGACAGTTACGTGGTGGTGGTGGTGGTGAGGGCTGTCCTATCGGCAGGGTGTTACAGTTCATACTACACCAGTTGATGAAAATACCTTCTACACACCTGAAAAATGTTTTATTAAGGCCAAGTCAAAGTGCAACTCAATAACACGAGAAAGTCCATCAATATACTGTATATGCCACTTTGTGTTAGGACATTTCCTGTGTGTTAAGATGTGTTTGGAGAGCGTTTCCAAAAAAAAAAAAAAAAGGTATACACAAATTTATATACACAGATATCAATCTCGCTTTATCTCAGCCCTTAGACCCTTAGTTGGTGAGATTTGTTTCCCCCCTCCGTCCACTATGGTTGGTTGAAGTCCAGGTGGGAGCCTTAAGCTGTTCATGCTTCAATTAATGAAGACTATTAAAAAGTCCCCCCTATCAGAATCTCCACCGTACGCGGTCTTTCAGCGGCTCCCGGAAAAACTGTGGTGAGTTATGAGGTACTGAGAGACTTGTTTTCTTTTGTCCAGTAAACCTGAGGTATAGACATACCATACTTACAGACTGTGAGAGGAAATGGTAACAGAGCTGGAAAACAAAGATTGAGAGAGAAAAAAAAAGAACAAAAGAAAGAAAGGAATCATGCTTTCAGAGTATACTGTACAAAGAGCATTTCCAGTCGAATACTCGTTACATTTCTTGATCTTCTATTTACCATCTACTTCTGCATTCTCAAAGTATTCTGTAAGCAGTAAAATAATTATAATACAATTGTTTATAAAATAGCAGCACACTCAAGTGACATCACAACTATGTTATTTTTGTGTATAAGATGGAACAAAAATCATAGCTTTTTAGCAGCGGAGAAAAAAAAACAAAAAAAAAAAACAAATACAAAACAAATAAACAAAAAAAACAACAACAATATCTCGATAAAAAATATTGACACTTGATTGATGTCTTCACAACCACGTCTACCTCCCTCTTCACTTTGGAAAAGTACAGTATCAAACCGTAAGAAGCAATATTTCGGTCCATATCCAAGCTCAAACCCACTCAAAACAAAAACAAAAAAAAAAAAAACAATAACAACAACCTAGAATTCATTTTCAGCGCACTGGGGTGAGTGATGAAACACAACAGAATTAATTGCTTGATAATCTGCTGTTTGAATAAATGAATGAAGGAGTGGGAGAAACCTGAACCACCGAACCCAATTGCCTTTAGGAAACATGCTATCCATTTAAAATAAAACATGAAAAAGAAAATAATTTAAAAAATGAAGTTCTCCTTTACCCACAGAAAAAGCATCGATTACGCTTATCGAAACAAAAAACTAAACCGCCCCTAACCGCGCACGCCCTCTGTTCAACGCAAGCTAAGCGACTTGTGCACAAGTGTTCGCGTCGTGCTGCTGACGCGCGCTGCCCGGATCGCAGCCGGAATCTCACATCGGCCGGTTCGTAAAAGATAGTGGACGCTGTTAGCTACTTGACTTCAGCGGTCTGATCGAGGCACAGCGGTACAGCGCGACACTCCCTAGAGTAAGGAATTAAGGCACCATATGAAAAAAAGGCATTTTTTTCTCCGATACAGCAGCTTCACCAGTTCACTTTGTATAAATTAAAGGAAAGCCCCGGAGAGGGCAAGTTACCGATGGGTTTATTTTACAACTGTATAAAAAAAAAAAACCAATTAACATTTCAATCAACAGCAAACAAAATTTCAAGTAAAGAAGAGAGAGGCCTTGGGGATGGGGTGTCGGGACGGGACATGCCTTTTCCTTAATTTGAGAATTTGGACACGTTAATATGGAATGTTGGAATTGTTTAAACATTGGTCTAACAATAACTTCTTTTTCTTTTTCGACAGGGTTAAACACGGCATGTAAGCAATGGCCAGAATGTTCTCTGTGACTTAAGGGAAGTACGTGCTCAAAGTGCTTAAGGAACTAAAGACAAATCGATTAAGCTTCCCTGTGTATTACGTTCCCCACCAATTAGCCGGCAGTGTCAATCAAACTGGTTTAGATACTGGTCTGTAATCCAAAAAAAAAATTTAAAAAATAGAACGACACACTTACTTAACAGTCAAAACAAGCAAAATAATATCAAAGAAATTAAATTATCACGTGATCTCCGGAACCACATCCGATCCTCTCCTTTGGCCTCCTCTCCTGTATGCCAATGGATGTCCATCTCAGCAGCAGCATACATCTCTCCTTAGACTCATACAGCTTAATTACCGCCGCGCTCCTCGTCGCGCACGAATCTCACGTCACACTTTCATGTGCACGCGTTTCATGTGTCTAGACTCCGCGCTCTCCTCGTGAAGTTCCGTTCTAGCACCTCTTTAACCAACGCTCAGATTAGCCCTCCGACTGGTAACGTCGCCAAGGCTGAACCGACGTGTGAAAAAGCAAAACCCAACCGTAAAAACGATACCTTCTCTATCACACCCTTCTTTCTTTTTTTTTTTTTCGTCTAGAACAAAAACCGTAAGAACGTCTTAAAGAAGGTAGTCTTCTGTCTCCCCCCCCCCTGTGTCTCGCCTCCTCGCGATCCCGTGCACTGAACCGGGATCAAGCTCTTTGTCCCAGGCCGGAAAATAAAAGCGCATGAATAGAAGGCTGTGATACAGGTAGCCCGTGACCCTTCAAAGCAAAAACAAAAGCACTGTAGACTTCTGAATTCTCTGTCCCCCTGTCTTGTCCTCTGACTGTGTGGTGTCTTGAACCACGCTAAGCGCACACACACACATCTGACTTCATGTCTCTCTCTTTCTGAAATCCACAAACGCACATGTAGATGTACGCACATTCAGAAAAACATATGCATACACACACACACACACAAGCAGCCTGACAAAAGCTTATTGACGTCTCTATGCTTTGAGAATCGAGAGACAATAAGTTGCTGATTGAATAATAATAATCATAATAATAATAATAATAGACTGATCTCAAGACACGGCCCTTGCCTGGGCGAACTATTATGACATTCGCATTATGAAATATTCAACTCGCTCATTTCGTTCGACGCGAGCAATTCTAAACCGTTCTCAACATCCGTGCCATAAATGCTTTTTTTTTTTTTTTGGCTAACTGATTTAACCAAATTTTACCCAGAGGACCTTTTTTGTCAAAACAGAAATCAATCACATTCTTGCTGTAAGGCTCTTTTTTTTTTTTTTTTCTTTTTCCAACCAAACTTGTTCCACCAAACATTCCTGGGCCTTCTCTCTCCATCCTCACCACACAGCCAAACGGGGACTCCACTAACCAGTTTCATGACACCCCTGTGTGTTATTCACGCTCGGGCCTTTCCGAATGTGAACCGAAACACAACAAAACAGGAAAAAAAAACAAAGCCCCATTTGTGTACCTTTACAAGCCAGTCTTATAAACTTAAGTTTTTTTTTTCTTTCGAACAACAACAACAAAAAAAAAAACTGAATATAACTGAATATTCATTTAAACAGAATATATTTTTTTTAAGTTTATACAATGAAAAATAGTTTGCAAAATACTATCGGCTTCCCTTCTATGAATCTGAGGCACCATAGAATTTTTTGCATCTGTATCAATCCATTTAAAAAATACCTATTTTGTATCTAAAATATCTTTGATTTCTTTTGAAATGTATTTTTTTTTCTTCCTTTGAAAATAGAATAAAAACCTACAAAGACTAGCAAGCACTTTTTGATGGGCTGTTTTTTTTTTTTGTCATTTTTGTTTTTTTGTAGTTTTTTTTTTTTCTTTCGATCCAAGCGCCGCTCCTGCGAGCTCACAAGTTGATGTCTCGTACATCGGTCGGGGTGCTGGACTGGTCCTGGTCGTCCAAGGCTTTGTTGCGTGGGTTGTTCTGGTCCTGCTGCTGCTGCTTGTGCTGCTGCCGGCGTCCCTCCCTTAGGCTGTTCATCAGAACGCGCTCGATCTGCTCCTGGCACGCCTTCAACAGGTCCTGCGATCGCAGCAACAGACAGATTATGGGTTAACAGACCAACACATTAAAAAAAAAAAAAAAAAAAGAAAGAAAGCATAAGGAGACTACAGAATAGGATGTGCTTGTTTTTATGTCCTGTTACAGCATGGAAAATTCACCATAATTTTGCACACAAAGCATTTTTGGTATACAAGCAAAGGTGGAAGGTAACCGAGTACATTTACTTAATTACTGTAATTTAGTACATATTTCACAAATCTATACTTTACTGTGGTTTTACTAGAAGATACTTTTTCACTTTTCTCAAAAGAATCTCAAATATATGTACTTTTACTTAACATTTCTGCATGGCGTTGCGTTTGCTATTGACAATGGCGAGTAGCATTGAAAGTGTGAATGTCGCCACCTGCTGACTATGATGTGTAATTGCAGGACTTGCTATTCATTCTAACGGCTGCTTTACAATCGGGGAGCAGAAAAAGAGAAAGAAAGAGAGAGAGAGAGAAAGGAGTTTTACTGTGAAAAAAGCTACTGTGAGCTAATACAAGCGCTCTGCATTTGATACTTGAATAAATCTGAAGGTGAATATGTGAACGCCGGCTAAGTTGCGCGTACGTCCGGAAGCCGTTTAAAACCTGGTCATGTCAGTGGAAACCTAAGCTAAGTAAGTTCCCTTTTTTTCTTTTTTTTTTTTTTGCATTTTGTGCAAGATTTAGTAAAGGTATAACACCATAGGTCCCAAAAATGTTAGCAAGGACGGTAGCAAGAAGAAAACAAAGCCGCTTTCAGGTTCATTTTTAAAGCAGCTGGTGATGAGAGGAATGATGAATTAAGGTTAAGTAAGGTTAAATGTCTATTTCTATAATTTTTTTATTCATTTACATGTCTTTTCAAAATGTTTTGTTTTTCTATGCAAAAATATGATTACAGTTTTATAAACTGATCATATTGGTAATATTTTAGATAGCAGCGGTTTTGAATCAGTGACGATGCTAGATGTTCTGCCGAACCAAAAAAGGTTATAAAGTGTACCGTTTAAAGTGATCTCTATAAGCATTAAGAACGTTACAAGCTATAAGCAGTACAAAATGAACCCCAACTACGCCGGTGCACCCAGACGGAGAGCCGTACACGTGCACCCACTCAACACACTGACATACCAACAGCACCGGTTGCCACAACAACAGTGAAAACAAAGGCATGTACGCAAAGCTATGTTAATTGCATCCATGTCCTTTGGAAAGACACTGCGTCTTTTCTTCTTTTCTTTCTTTAACGAGAGCCCGAGGGGGTCCCCATCGAGCCCACCTTGCAGCTTCAAAGAGCAAAGGCGCAGCTACACATTCACAAGGCCCGTAGAGAGGAAAAACGTTGCACACGACTCTGAAGATGCGCGAGATACGCTCACACATGCTACAAAAAAATTATACTTTTTTTTAAAAGGGAAAAATTCACACTTATATTGAAAAAAATTAAATAAAATCTACAAAATGTCTAGGAGCTCAATAAAACTGAATTACAACTAAACCCTAATGGCATTTTCCTAAAGATGAAAACCAGCACCCTCTACTGGCCACAAAAGAAACTGCACTGGCGTTCACAGCCCTGTTCTGCTTCTCTGTGGGTCTGAGGCACACCAGGCGTCTGTGGGAGTTCTTGTGTGAGAAGCCCCGCGGGCAGGGCCTGTGGAGAATGTCTTGGTTGTAAAGAGACTGCATTCTTTTGACACTGACTGTTAATTAAAAACTGATGGACTGAAAGGTGTAAGGTGTGTATGGACTGAAACAGTGTAAGCTACGACTCCCTGACAAGGTAAGCGCGTACTCGTAGATGTACACAGGATTTTACATGCAAAGCACATTTAACTAAGCATCATCATCATCATCATCCTGATTTAATAAGACAGATCAAAACGCAACTATATGCTATTGTAACCTTTTTTTCTTAGCGATACCAACATTAGCGATGGGAAAAAACTAGCTGTCAGAAGGTGAACGTGTCAGATTTATTTATTTATTTATTTATTTGAATTTTCTTTGGGAGAGGGGAGTTTTTGTGTGCATCACTCCGAAGGAAAACAACCTCCGTCTTCCTGATGAGGTCTCTCCGGCGTCCCGCTGTCACACACTGCTATTCGTCATAAGAAATAAATTCCACTGAGAAAATTAACTAAAGCATTAAACATGCAAAGGAGCTGCCTGCATCTAACCGCAAAAATGCCAGGCCCGAATTCTTGAAAGAAATTCCCCTCTGTGCCGCTGCTCTTTATAGAGACACGGGCGAACCTCGGCCAAGTCCCACAGGCTAAATTCAAGCAACGTATAATGATTTCAGTCTGACTACTGGTAGGGCTGCGTCTAAGTAGATGTAGCGTCCTCTAGAGAGCCCTGGTCTACAGCGTAGGCGCTGAGGTGGATCCTGGCGTTGGCAGTTTGGACGCCTGTGGAGGTTTTTAGGGGATCTGGGGCTTGTTTTAGATTTTTTTATTTTATTGTATTGTATCTCGGTTTATTCTTTAGAATAAAAGTATTTAGAATAAATCACAATCCAAATGTATTGCAAATGCAACACGAAAAGTCCTAACCAGATGAAACCTATTAAAGAATTTGTTTTTACTTTACTTAATATTTACACACGTTCTCTCTTCTCGCTTTATTCTTTTTTTGGAGTGTGGAATTCTTCCTCTGACACATTTTTAACAAGCCAGTTCCACATTAAAGGAGCTCCTGGGAGGCCAGCGTTTCAGCCCGAGCATGGCTCCCGCGTACTCAGGAAACGTTCTACCTTAATGGTGTCCAAGCACTAGTGAAACACTGGCATTAAAGTGCATCAGTGTGGCAGGGGATTATATAGAGAAATGAAGCGAGGTCTCACTCTCATAACGTTGTTCTTTTACTCCGCTATGGATAACATGAAGTACCGGGATAGCTTAAGAGAATGGTGCCTGTTTTTAGGGAATAACGAAAAGTTTGCTGGGTTCAAAACAGGGCCAGCGGAGGATTGGGAAATGAAGGGGATTAATATGTTGTCCCAGACATTTGGTGCAACAGGTCAAGGGTCCTAACACATGATTGTACGCAATGAAAATATCTTAAAAATGAGCAGTTATTCCCCCCCTCCCCCCCTCAAAAAAAAAAAAAAAAAAACTTTTACTCACATTAGCATCATTTACCATTATGATTTCAAGCAGATGTGTGTTTCACGACTTGCCAAACTTCAACTTGACTGACATTTCACCTACTTTTACAGTTGTGTATTTTGAAGGGCTGCGAGGAAAAAAACACTCTCAGTGCTACAGAGGAGAAATGCAAACGAACGTCCTGATATAAAAGTTCCCCACTGACCCCTTCTTGTCTATGCCAAGTTTCAGAACAGGCGAAGGAGCCGAGTGTGGGGGGCCATGCCCCTGACCCAAGCCGAACAGGAAACGCCACTAATTCATATCTGAATTGCGAACTCTAATTCAATTCCAGTGGAATCAACATTACCGGTCAGATGAAAAACTCCCAGTGAGTCTCTGGAGGAACACAACAAGCCCAAAAGCACCATTTACAGTATACATTAGCTGTAATAACAACATTTTACTGTAAACACCAAATGCCAGCTGGATTATTCAAAGCTTTAACTTCTTTCCGAGAGCCCATAAGTTCGCACGAGTCGCCAAAGCCAAAATTTTCATCCATCCTGGTTTGGCCTGCCGCAGTGGAGCCCACTGCTGTACACATCGTACCAGATGTGTTTCTGGTCGGCACACAGACACAAACACCACAGTTGCGACTAGACGAGGCTAGCTGGCCGTGTTACGTGTCTGGTGAAAGCCACAGGCGTTGGATACCGCAAGACGCCGGACATGTAGGGTCGTAGAGCTGTTCAGCATCCACAGCCTCGTGCTTATCCTCCTCACCAAACATCACTCTGCAGACCATTTAACAACATCAGGTCCTGAAGGAAATGTCGGGCAAAAACGCTAAAGTGAGGCCAAAAAGCGAAAAGCATTATTGCTCAGACGTTTAAATGGAGTGGAATCTGCTATCACATGTGGGAACTTGTCCCCCGTCAGGGGTCTTCATGCTGACTGAACGACCATAAAGGAAAAGGAAGACAGCAGACACCCTACAGGTTGTATCCGCGATGGTGATGCCTCCAAACACCAGCAGATCCTGACGCCTTTCTCCCCCACGCCGGCATGTTTTCCTAAGGCATGGCTTGTTGGCATCTGGGGATGTGAAGACTTGATGATGGTCTGGGCAGGTCGTTTCTGCTGGCTGAGACCTCACACTCTTCATACACTGCGAACGTTCAACTGCTCAGGAGGACTGTTTGTTTTTCCTCCGCTGTGGTGAGTGTCTTGACACACCGGCGCGGGAGCCATTTGCCAACCAGTGGTGAACTTTGTGGAGGAAGGCTGACCCCTTCAGGTCGCACTGGAAGTACACATCTGGGTGGTGATCAACTCTCTGCCCTTTTCTTTAGCTCACTACTTGAAACCCCATTTCCTACGCTACTCCTGTCTCCTGAAAAAACGGATATCATTTAGCTTTATTCTTTATAGGCCAATAGAAGTGTGAGGCTTGATTAGACATTTGCATAAAGCCACATAAGCCCCAGCACTGCACCCCGGCTCTCTGGAGTCTTTCCTCAGAGTCTCTCGGTTGGGGTCAATCCCATTTCACTTCCAGTAATTCAGTGCCTGAATGTCAGATTGAATTGAAGTTGGAGGCGAGCCCATTAAGGAGAAAAGCGGAATCTTCTCGTTCAGAGTCACGGTCAAAAACTTACCCCCCCACACACACACACATACTCCACAGTACCGCATTGATGTTTTTCAGAGATGGTGCCCGCAAACAAAAGAGGGACCTTCTCATCTTAGAGCTCTCGGTTTTAAATAACGCCTCTGTTACAGGCATTGCGATCACCCTTCCCAAACGCCTCGCTCCCTGCTTTGAAGCAGGCTACCACCCTGACAAAAGCCAGCCCACCCCTGTACCCCCTCCCTACCTGTTGTCTGAGTTTGGACCGTATCATGTCTCAGCGCATGGAACAACCTTAGAAACACAAAACAAACCTGATGCCCTTATTTCAATGTACGTTCAACTATACTTACAGAGCCTTACACACATATACACACAAACACACGTTGCACGTGACCTCTTAGGGGCGAATAAGGGAGTGCCAGAGGCAGAAAGGATTAGGGGACAGCCGTGAAAAACAGAAGAGAAAACCGTTTGATGCTTTGCCAATGGCTTAATTTTCACCCAACACAAATATGTCGCTCTGGGTGATCATGGATTAGATTTTTTTTTCTGCTTCTCACTAACATGTCCTTAAAGTCTTTTTAACTTCATGGTATAGATTTGCTACATATCCCATTAAATGAGGCAAATCGCCCGCCTTGCAAGCACAGCCTTGTAGATTTTGTTGTTTGATCACCGCTTTCTCCGAACACACGCTCAGTTAAAAGCTGTAATACTCACCACTTCTGTGTTTGTGATCTTAGCGAGCAGTTCTGTAAGGTTGTCCCCCCACAGTGCATGGTTCGTGTTGTTGAGCTGCAGTCCACAGATTGCTGCTCCCACGCTTCCTGTGGCAATCATGGATGGGGGATATATGGCGAAGTCGAATTCTGTGAAGGTGTTAAAAAAAAATATAAACAAACACGGGAGCGTTAGACCTTTATAATGGTACTTATTATGGTAAACTATAGTACGTTTATATTTACGCCATTTGGCAGACACCCTTATCCAGAGCTTAAGTTTTTAATCTCATTGCGGGCTCATCTCTGAGCGACTGAGGGTTAATAGCCATGGCCGAGGGTTCAACGGTCGCACCTCAGCATACGAATCCGTAAGCGAGTTCTTACGACGGAAATTCGTTTTTCAAAACGCATTTTTCCATAGGAAATAATGTAAATGCGGATAATCCGCTCCAGCCCACAAAAACTATTACCAATATTGAAGTAAAATATAATATAAATAAACATTAGACCTCACTTAACCCTAATTTATGATTCCTCTTGGCACCAGCTGCTTTAAAAACAAATTTGAAAGTGGCTCCTTGCTACCACTCTTGCTAACATTCTTGGGACCCATAGTGCGGTGTCTTTGTGTCTCTGGGGTATACATGCAACGTAGGTCAGAGTTCGGTTCAGTCGCTCGTATGCCGGGCCAATGTCTTGCAAAATTTCACTTCTTAAGGCAGAAATTCGTGAGTTCCTATACCGAGGGACCACTGTATAACTGCGAAGGTGGATAATGTTTCATTTGGACTTAAGCAACCTCTTCCCCCTGCGCTCTAGCTTTCCCATCCGCCAATCCAGGGTTTTTTTTTCAGCTTCTAAATAAGTAAATGGTTTACTTCCTTAAAGAGACATTTAAAAGAGCCCCAGAGCCCTTAGAAAGGACGAAATAAAGAGCTAACACTGCTCTGCAAATGCTCTCAGCTGTAGATCCTTCTGTAGATCCACATGTGGTTAAAGGCGTGCGCGACAGAGATCAATACCCTTGTTAGCTCCCTCGCGGCCATACACAAAGCAAATAAGTGAGCCCGTTGTGAGCGATAAGCGAGAGAGAACGAGAGAGGACGAAATGTAAAACGAGTCCCCGCTCTCCTTAATTGATTTATGTCAGTCCGTCTTTTCTACCACTCTCTTTTCTCTGGTCCTACTCTTTTATCCTCCGTTTTAATTAGTCAGCCCTCATGCTTTACCAGACTCCGTGGCACACATGCTTAACATTTGTTGCTACAACACAGCCAAGGAGTTTACTTGGGGTTTGTTTGTTTTGTAAGGCTTCTATCTTCAAGCGTATTAAACGAGTTAAGTTTGATACGCCAACGAAACGTTGACTCGCTGCCCACCGTGTTGTCACCTCATCCCGTCCCACTGAGAGACGCAAGTGGGAATTCGGCCCTCTCTTCAAAATGACAGCCGGCACAAAGGTTGGATGGTGAGAAGAAGAGGTGAGGTTGGGTGGGAGGGGAAGGGGTGACAGATTTGAGCCACTAGAATTGACTGGAGAAGTGTGTATGTGTGTGTGTGGAGGGGGGATGGATGGATTGGTGCATTCCTCTAAACGTCATTCTTTAGTCTGTTTCCAGACCCTCATGAAGTTTTGGCAGGAGAAAAGACCCTACCCCCCCTCTCTCCTGCTGCCATTCCTCTGATGCTGGGCCACCACTGGGCTCGTAGAGTGGACTCCAGCAGCCATCGCATTACTGTGTTACCGTATTCAAAGCAAACCCCAATATGGCCCTGATGGTGATTTTTTTTGTTTTTTTCTTCTTCTCGCAATTCTTTTTCGGAGAATTCAATGAGGTGAGGCCTTTGATGGCTGATGAACTATCCCTTTATTGCCTTTTTAACATTCAGAACCAGACACTGGTCTTGTGGATCTTGTGTATTGACTAATAAATGCGCTTGTCTTTCTGAGAGCAGAGAGTGATTTTCAGCTCCAGCCAAGAAGGAAATATGAATTACATTACATCACTTTCTTTGGGTCTTGTTCCTCCTTTCGCAAAAAAGGGACGAGAAGAAAAAAAAGAAAAGAAAAAAAAAAGACGACTATATACAGTATGCGTGGTTGCAAAATTATGTGAAAGGTGATGCGCAATTTTAGCAACAAAACAGGCTTGCTGAGGAACGAAGAGCACTCCTTGGTTCATCTGGAACGAGGACGGATAAAGAATGATCACAACCTTTTACACATGTATGGCTATGCATTTTGGAGAAAAAGAAATAAAAACACTGTACGTAGCAATGACGCTTGCTATGGCTGGCTCTTTGTAAGCTCTGACTGGCTCGCTCTGCCAGGCTCCTTCAATGAGCCATTTTCATGCCCTGCCCACACACACTGGATCCAGTATCATACCAGCACAGCCAACTCCTGGGTGGGTGCTCTGCACTGCATATGCATTTAAATTGTAAATTAATTAAACACCCAGGAAAGTTGAGAAACAGCCAGGGAGCGTCAATTTTTTTTTAAAGGGCAATAAATCATCTGCCAGGATTACATTCGACTGCATACCTTATTAGCCGTTCCGTTTACAGAAAGTCCTGTGAGCAGCCAGGCTGCCCTGATTGATAAAGGTCAAATGTAAACAGTTTTTTTTGGGGGGGATTTGGCATCACGGTTCCTTTACCCACCGCAGTGGAATGGAATAAGCCACTTATGTGTGTAGGTGAAGGAGGCAGTAACAGACAGTAAATTCTTGGACCCTTGTGGGTTTGTAAAATGTGGTAGGCGCTAAAGCTGCTACTGTATGTCCGTCTCTTAAGATTCACTGACGGACCTTTAACGTGAACGATTCTTCAACGTTTGCCCTTCAAAGCCCGGCTTTTTGAGACGCTACCGCCATCTGTATCAGTTAACGTGCATGCCTACTGCAAAGCCTGCCCCGACGTCCGCGGAAGAGTTTAAAACACCACCATCGATACGATTTGGACAGATCTCAAAACCGTCCTCCGGTTGTTTGCATCTTGGGCAACGTCTGCGCTTTTATCGGCAGCCAAGACACCGTAACTCAAACAAAATGAAAACAGGGTTCCTCCTCGACTGTCGAAATCCTGTAATAACTTGCTTCAGTCTTGCACCATTGCTGAGATGCTTGAGCAACAGTACACAGGCAAGGGAGGCAGCAGGGCCTCTTAAAA